>NC_088366.1:44029540-44034540 GCF_034508935.2 Berghia stephanieae
TCAATTTTTTTTTTGGTTTGTTTTGTGTTTTTTTAAAGATTTTTTTTTCTGGTCTTTTGTGTTTTTCTTGTTTTGTTCGGCACGCGCGCGCGTATGTGTGTGTGTGAATGTGTGTGTGTGTGTGTGTGTGTGTGTGAATGTGTGTGTGTGTGTGTTATTGTTTTTGTTTTATTTTGCTTTGCTTGTTTTGTTTTTATTTTGTTAAAAACAAACATTTTTGTTTGTTTCCTTATTTCTTTGTAATATTTGTTTTTCCGAGTTGAAATGATTATTGAAACGTAAGTGATTATCGTGGATTCTCATTGACGAGTTAGAAATACCAAAGGTGGGAGGGATCGAATGTATAACAATGACTTGGTAAGAAATGTTGGGTGGGCGATGAATTAGTGTGATAAGATAAATACGAGAATAGGCAGTCGATAAATGGATTCAAAACATCGCAGTGTAATGAAAATCGGTCTTAATTATCAATGTATAGAGAGAATAATTTGTAGATCGATTTTGAAATATCATGATATAGACTAATGATATATTTACATAAATTCTTATTTTAATTCCTTATTTTGAAGAGATAACGGACCGAAGTGGTTGTATGAGGTTTCAAGATATTGCAATGTTGTTCGCCGTAATTTTTTGTTTTGTTTTGGGTTGTTTTTTTTTTTTGGCCCAACTTTTGATACTTTTTAAACATACAAACATTCCTTTCTTCTTCTTTTTTCCCTTCTTTCTTTCTTTCTTTCTTTCATTTTATCATGTCCACAGTAATGCTCAATACGTGACAAATTAGGGAGCAGGCACTGGTGTAAGAAAAAAATATGAAAAAGTGTTTATGGAACGTTGCTAGACAACGCTTTTCAGATCTCTATCGTAATGCTCAGTATACAAACTATCCCAGGATTTTTTTTTTAATGTTACGATTGACTCTAGAAAAAAATCTTATTAATAAAACCTATAAAATGGCAGTGAATACATCAATTAGATATTAAATTAAACCTATGAGATTGAGATCAGCCAAAAAGAACAAGAAAAGCAACAAAAGATAAAAGGGAAAAAAATCATAACGTCGAGCATTAAATTTTAAATAAAAATCGTGGCTATTTTCGCTGTTGCAACTCAATACACCTGGCCAACCTGACCCCAGTCTCCATCTCCTGAAACAGTTCTTGTTTTCAAATTCTATAGCAATAAAATTGGAAGGCGATAAAATACACAGTACGTTTGAAACGCCTTGTCGTCGTCAGACAAGACAGAACGCTTTTTATCTATTTTCACGGGAAAACTTTAACTTCATCGTATCAATCAATCAATCAATCAATCAATCAATCAAGATGAAACCAAGGTATCAACAAGTCTCAATCCTGACCCCTCTATTGACGTTTCGGAATTGATTAGTTTGATAGCATTTCGAAGTCATCGAAGTGAATATTTGATTCTTTGTTGTCAAAATGACTTTAAACAGTCTTTTATCGATGGATGGCAACACAGAACGAAAAGGTAAACAAACCGTTGCATGAAAACAATATGTTATAATGTGATCTTTAGATTCAATCATGTTTACACCGTCTGAAACAAAAAAGAATGGTTTGATACGTGACTTCCGATGTTTGGTTATAGATAGTATGCGCTTGGCTAAGAAGCCCACAACTTCGCCATCCGGAAGTATAGATAGAACGAAGTTGACGTCACTCAGCTCTTTGTTATTGGTTTTTGCCATCCGCGTGTATGTGTAATTCTCACTAAATTGTATTAACCTGACTATAAAAGTTCATGGTTACACATAGTTTTGTGTGTTGGTCCGTTATACTTCCGGATGTAGTGAGCTTCTTAGCCAAGCACATACTATCTACAACGGACCAATATACAAAACTATGTGTAACCTATGAACTTTTATAGTCTTGATAATACAGCTAAGTGAGAATTATTCATAAAAATGGATGGCAAAAAAAGAAAACAGTAACAAAGACCTGAGTGACGTCAACTTCGATCTACGAGTATCTATATAATAAGGGAACATTCGTCAAAGAATTCACACTAATTTCATCTGCCATCTGCAAAATTCTGAGCTCTTTACCGACACGAATTTTTAAATGGAGCTTGGATTTGTCCCGTTTTCAGTTTGATTAAACGGAGAGTAACTTAATTGTTGACTGGTTTTTGGATATGATGCAAATCTACCCCAACTGTCCTACTCTGATAAAACATATTCAAAAATAATTTTGGCCAGACAGCTCGTTCTTAAAATATCGATTGATTGAAATGATTAATATCTTGTAAAAAAAAATATTATCAAACCTGGGACTACCTTAGAATATCGACTGATTAAAATAATTTCAATCGATCACGGATGGATTTTCTGGCCTAAATTGCTAAAATGTGTTGGGGATATTTTTTCAGAGTGCGTCAAAAATCTGCCTTGTGGAATAAGCGGCTGCTAAAAAACAAAAACAAAAAAAAAATCTCCAAAAAATCGTCGACTGAACCCTGGATCAATATCAAACCCTTTGCATCCAGTCGATTATATATATATATATATATATATATATATATATATATATATATATATATATATATATATATATATGAGAGAGAGAGAGAGAGAGAGAGAGAGAGAGAGAGAGATAGAGATACAATACACACACACACATAAACATCACACACACACAATGATTGGCTCACCAGAACGTCGCATTGTTGACAGATTAAACCCTTACGTCAGTATCAGACATAAAAATGATGCAGGAAGACATTTCAGCGATCAAGAACCGATTGGACTCCGTCCCGTCCCGTCCATCGACATCTTTAACCAGTTAACTGCCGTGCTCTGGAATAACACGTATTTAACGATTTGGCCAGAAAACTCATCCTGGCCTTCAAATATTTAAATGACCCTCATCTTGGCAACAAAAAATAATACTCTCAAACCTGGGTCTTCGCGAGGTCACTTAAATCGATCTATTTCTACATTTGAAGGACGGGTTTTATTTTCAACTTTTCAAATATGCGTCACTGCATGGCATTTTGGATTTGCATTATTGGCATTTTCTAAGAGAATATGCATCCCCAGAGCATTTTACTCTTTATTTGAAGTAAATCGGGTGATTTTTCATAAAGTTATGGTCAGATGTATGGGAAAGGTATCCAGCAACCTTTCTCAAATTTCATACTTTTTCAACTTGACTAGCTGTAAAAATTATTTTGAAGTGAAATTAAGCTTTGATATTTCCCGAAGATGTACAAAAAGGGTTTATTTTATCATTTATGACAAGAACTCATTTTTGATAAAAGTTGACCTGCTAACTAAACTTGGCAATATCTCGGTTCAAACCTTTCACCATCCGACTGATTATGTCATTCAATGTAACAAACGTATTTTCCAGAGTACACAGTTAACTGGTTAATATGATGCTGATTCCGTTCCATAATATGTGCTCTGTGTTCAGTTCTGCCATCGTCATTATTCCCTGTTCTTTTTCAAAATTTATTTGTGGCCCATCGTCTTGAACCGGTAGTATGTCGGGGTGGGTACAAAAACTTGAGCATAAAAAAGCGCAATATCCACTGAGGGTGCTCAAAGAGCTTTACAAGGGATCCTTAGCCAGCAGCAATACTTCACAAGTAGGGAGATATGACTTACTTGACTTAGATGCCTTTCGCGTCTCGACCGAAAGATCGGGTCGCCTTGGCTGTTTCCAGTATTTCCTGTGTGAGGTGTCTCCAATATTGCCGGTCCTCTGCTAGGGTTCTCAGATTTTCAAGGTCCCCTGCCGTTATGAGACTAATGCTTTGTCCAAGTGTTGTGAGGTTTTTGTTTAGGATCACAGGGAGTGTTGTGATCGGTCTTCCTCTGAAAAGGTTCCCGTGTTTTTGGAAGTATCCCGACATGGCTTGGTTTGCTGGTATGTTTTTGTCCCTGCGTAGTATGTGACCGAAAAGTTGCCATCGTTGTTGTAAAATGTCAAGGGAGATTGGTCTTTCTTTTGTGATCTTATAGAGTGATTCATTTGAGATCTTTTTGGGGTATTTGATGTCCAGTACCCTTCTTAGCTGTGTGCGATGGAAGGCATCCAGATGTTCTTCTTCGGATTTTGTCAACGCCCAAGTGCCGCAGTTATACAGAAGTACCGGTTTTACAAGAGCATGGTACAGTTTCAGTTTGGTTTTTCTCTTTATTTTGTCACCTCTAATCCATACATTGGTGAGTTTACTGAGTGCGGCGTTTGATAGCTGTTTTCTTCTTTGTACATCCTCGGTGTCTCCAATTAGTGAGCCGACTTTCTTTGTTCTTTTCCATTCCTCTTTGTTCCTCGATATTGTTGTAAATTCGGTTTTATTGGCATTGACTTGGAGGTTATATTTCATGAGGGTATTTTGTATGATGTCTATATTTGCTGGTGTTGATCCAATAAAATCGACATCATCTGCATAGGCGATTTCTCTAGGGATTGCATTCTCAATATGAGTCGTTGGTTTTGGAATGACTTTTCGAACTTCTTTCAGAGCGTGTTCTAAGTATATTGTGAACAGAATCGGGCTCAGACTATCTCCTTGGGGGGTCCCGATGTTACTTTCGAACTGCGTCTGTTTTGTGGCCCCGTATATCCTTGGTTGTATCTTTGTGTTGCTGAGGAGAAATCGGATTATTCGGAGCTCGTCTTCGTCTACTATTTCTGTTAATATCTCCAAAAGTTTTCCTCTGTCGATCGTATCAAAGGCTGCGGACATATCGATTCGGTTATTGTTATGGATATGTTTTCTTTGAGTGCCTTTGCTGCCAACCATTTATGTGTCCATACAACGTCCGATGTGCTTCGGTCTTGGCGAAACCCGCTTTGGCTATGTGATAGGTATTTTTCTATTTTCGGTCTAATTCTGTTGAGGACAATAGTTGACAGTGTTTTTCTTATGGTATTCAGTAATGTTATTGGGCGCAGGTTGTTTACGGGTCCTTTCGTTTTTCCTGGTTTTTGTATTGTAATTAGGACACCGCTGTTTATGTTTAG
>NC_088366.1:44039540-44042040 GCF_034508935.2 Berghia stephanieae
ATCAATGCTTCAGCTATGTGATCCGATGTAGTTGATTTCAATGCTATCGCTTCTGGCCACCTGGTTGCGTAATCGACTAGTGTTAGTATGTGTGTATGGTTTCTATCTGATTTTGTTAAAGGGCCTATAATGTCAATTGCAACTTTTTGAAAAACTTTTTCAATAACTGGGGTTGTCTCTAATGGCAATCTCGGTATTCTGCCTTTTGCGACTCTTCTTTGGCATGTGTCACACGATTTCACATATTCTCGGACGTCTTTAGTAATTCCAGGCCATGTGAAATTCTCGGATATTCTCTTCAATGTGGAAGAGCTCCCAAGATGTCCAGAAGTTATTGAATCGTGCGCTATTCCAAGGATTTTGTTTCTGTAAATACTCGGCGTGACCAGTTGTTTAGCTATTTTGTTTCTTTTCCTATGTAACCTGAACAGAATATCTTTTTCAATGATGTATTCAACTTTTGATTTCGTCCCTTTGTTTGCGATATTGAAATATGAAGTTAAAGTCGGGTCCTTTTTCTGTTCTTCAATGAACCTGTTCCTGTCAAATTGTTGTGGTTCTAGAGAAATAGTCATTGGCTTCTCTGTTGTCTTAGTCATCTTTCTTGTTTCTGCTAGACAAGCTGTTTCTTGGGTTAATGACCATTCTTTTACATCTGTTGGGTTGTCTTTAAGACCTTTTATATTGCCAACAATAACATCAGCGACGGGGTTGGGAAGGATACAGCATTCCACTATTCCTGTATAGTATGGGGTTTCTATGTACACGTTAGCTGTTTCAAAGGTTTCGACTGTGCCACTGAATGTGATGCATTGTACCGTTTTTCCAGTTTTGTCTTCGTCATTGATCAAAGATGCTTTTATTCCTACTGTACTGCATCCTGTGTCTCTCAATATTTTGCAATCAGTTCCATTAGCTTTGCCTTCACAAAAAAATAGCGATCCTGATTTGTGAGTTTGTGTTAAAAGTGACATACCTTTCACGCAATACACATTTATATTTTATCCTGACATTATTCGTGTCTGATTATTTACACTGGTTTGGAGTGATGCATTTGCAGTTTCTTTCGGATATCCCACGATTTTGTAACATTTGTCTGCTGTGTGGCCTTTCATTCCACAATATTGACATTTAATTATAGGTTTGTTGGTTTTCTTATACTCAGTATTATTGTCAGTGCTATTTCTTGTTTTGTTTTGATAGGGTCGGCTATGGTCTCTATTGAACTGTTTGTTCCATGGTTTGTTACTATGATCATCTTGTTTCACTTGCGTGTTCCGAGTGATTGATCGGCTCGTTCTATTTGAGTACTGAACTTTAGGTGTACCTGGACTCTGAGCAGCGGCAGCGTAGTATGGTTCCTTCAATGTTCTGCTAAGGGGTGTCAATGGATGTGCGCTGTTAAAGTTTTCTGCGTAGATTTTTAATTTGTCCAAGTTTTCTGGCTTTCTCTCTTTAAAGAATGCGACTAAATCTGGGTTGCAAGCTTGATAGATTCGATTCTTCAGCGTGAGATAGTAAAGGCCTGCAAAGTCGTCTTGTTTTACGTTTGCCAACTCAAGCCACCGATTTAGAAATTGAGTAATTCGGTTCACGAATGTATTAAAGTCTTCTCCACTTTCCGGTTTTGCAGTGTGAAACCTTTCCTGGTAACCATCTTCCGTTAATCTAAATCTTTTTAGTAGAGCGTCTTTAATTTTTCCATAGTCATCTGCATCTTCAGTTGTTAAGGTATAGAAAACTTTTAGCGGTTCTCCAGATAAGCAGTTAATCAAGGCTGTGGCCCATTTGCTTTCTGGCCAACGATAACCTTTAGCCTGAACTTCGAATCGGTGTAAGAAGGATTCTAGGCAGTCTGAGCGTTCATCGTATGTTGGCATGCGTGGAAGTTTCACGAAAAATTCATCACTATTATTATGTTTTCTTTCATGACCGGTTTTTGTTTTTTTCAATTTCCAGCATCATTTGGGTCCTTTTGGTTTCTTCTTCTGCTAAAGCTATTTGTCTTTTTAGTTCCCTTTCTTGGACTCTTTCTTCTCGTTCTTCTCTACGTATTCTTTCTTCGTGTTCTTTTTCTTCTCTACGAATTCTTTCTTCGTGTTCTTTTTCTTCTCTACGAATTCTTTCTTCATTTTCTTCTCTGCGAATTCTTTCTTCATTTTCTTCTCTACGAATTCTTTCTTCGTGTTCTTTTTCTTCTTTACGAATTCTTTCTTCATTTTCTTCTCTACGAATTCTTTCTTCATGTTCTTTTTCTTCTTTTACTTTCTCTTCGCACCATGAAAATATTCTTTCCTGGGGTATTTCTAAGTCCTTTGCGAGACTTAAGTATCTTTTATATGCTTCCATGTTGCAATAAATTAGTTACGATGTTTTATATATATTATATTGACAGGATACTGTTACTGACTGTTTTATTTATTTACACTTACTGGAATGAACTGTTCTATTTTTAGAAATCTCTCTCTCTTATTTCAACTTATTATGTATGTTGAATTTG
>NC_088366.1:44047040-44062040 GCF_034508935.2 Berghia stephanieae
CGTGCTGACCGCGCGCGTGTGTGATTTATCTATCTATAAATATTCATCTTCCTTGCATTCTCTCTCTCTCTCTCTCTCTCTCTCTCTCTCTCTCTCTCTCTCTCTCTCTCTCTTTCTTTCTTTCTTTCTTTCTTTCTTTCTCATTCTCTTTTCCACTCATTCACTCTTTCTCTCCTCATTTCCCTCCTCGTCTCACTGTTCCTTTGCGTGTCGGATGAGATTAGTGTCCAAGTGAATAAGAATGTCAACCGTCTTCGCTTTGATCTCAGGTCGTGTGACATTGTCATGCTGGTGTTTTTTAAGGGGTAAAAGGGATGGAAGGGATGGCAGAGGGGGCCGGGGGGCTGGGGGGGGGGGGAGTAAGGATGTCCTGCGGACGAGATTGATATTCCAAAGGTTTAGCATACAGTTTGTTGTCAGTTATCGATTTTATATCATTGATGATTCAGGCGTAAACAGAATTATAGATAGAAGGAAGTTGACGTCACTCGGGTATTTGTTGTTGTTTTTTTTTGTTTTTTTTGTTTTTTTTTTTTTTGCCATTCATGTTTATAGGTAATTTTCACAAAAACTGTATTAACCAGACTATAAACGTTCATGGTTACACATAGTTTTGTGTGTTGTTCCGTTATACTTCCGGATGGTAATGTTGTGAGTTTTTTGTAGCCAAGCGCATACTATCTATACTTCCGTACTCTGGAAAAACACTATTTGAAATTTTAGCCACAAAGCTCGTCCTTCATATGTCCATAGATTAAAACGTCCCTTATCTGGGGCCCTGGTTTGAGAGTGTATGTCAAGATGAGGGTTGTCCGCGTTTTGAGAGTTTTTCCCAAGACTAGGACCATTTCAATCGATCAATATTTGAAGGACGAGTTTTCTGGCCAAAATTTTAAATACGTGTATTTTTTTTTTCAGAGCACGACAGTAGGTATACAGGTACGGCCTGCTTTTTGTGCGAGTATGGAAAGAACATTTAGCAGCATGAAACTCGAAGTTTAAAACATTACAATAAGAAAATGGAATAGAAGCTTCAATTAAAAGTTACGGAGACAGATTATGTGGACGTTTCTTGTTTCCTCTTTGTCCACAAAACGCGAAGACACTATAATGGCGAATGAGATATGAGATGATGGCGTTGTTAATTCATTCGTTTCTATTCCATTTTATGAATTGCCAGTATGTAAAATATGAGACCCGTCCGATGTCTCTAATCGGTATTGTGTCGGGTGCTAAAAGTTGAAACAAGAGCCGAAAATAAAAGACTTGGCATAAGTTCACTAATTTGATTGTCAAATTTTATTGTGCAATGACTTCAGCTTCTCAACTTGTAGGAAACTGCAATTTCATATATCTGATCACGTTCATCTTACCTCCCTTTTTAGTATCTGATTTAACTTGTAGAGACATTTGAGAGAGAGAGAGAGAGACAGAGACAGAGAGAGAGAGAGAGAGAGAGAGAGAGAGGAAGAAAAGAAAGAGGGAAAAATAGAATTATTTGACAGACAGAGAAACAGAAAGATAGGATATATATATATATATATATATATATATATATATATATATATATATAGAGAAGAGAGAGAGAGAGAGAGAGAGAACGGGTGGAGATGATATAGAGAAGCGAGCAGGAACGACGGATATGACAACAAAGTTAGGAAAGATAATTATAGAGGAAATCCGTTTCAGACCCAATCCTGGTTGAACGTCCTTAAGAGGCAGCAATTTACTGTCGTACTTTGGCATATCACTTTATTTCATTTTGGCCAGAGACTAATTGAATCTGACTTCAAATATCCATCGATTAATACTACTTTCAACTTTTCAAAAATCCGAATGAAAACGTAAATCTAAAGAAATTGATTAAAATTTCTTTAATATAATTCTCAGGTTTGATAACTTTTGATGAATTGAGCGCCATTTTAATCGATCGATATTTGAAGTAAGACTTTTCTGGCCAAAATCAAGACGTGTTTTCTTTTTGGGGGGAGGTTCAGAGCATGACAGGATATTCTGTTAAGATTCCATCAGATTCTGTCTGTGTCAAGTTACTCTCTAAGCCCACACTGACACTCAACCATAGAATGACAAGACGTCCAAAGATGAGGAATTTCTCGTGGGTCGATCAGCTTTTATTACTGTGTCATACCGGAAGTGGCTCTTTACCTTTGATGAATAGGGAGATAGGCACTATCAAAACAGTCTTCTTGTCTGATGATTAATTAACAGAGGCGATATCTTTCGCTATTTTCCCTCGCCTCCATTCAAAATTAATCGACTTTTTCAACAGATTTTTATCACGGAGTTCTTGACTTGTATTTACAAAACCCTCATGCTTCATACATGTTGCGTTTATAAATGCACCAATCGAGCAGCGAATTGTAGCAGTCGCTGTTTCCATAGATAGGATCAAACGAGGGAAGTGACAATCATTATTTTATTTCTTGTTAAAATATCAGTATCGCTGCTATATCATATCGAACATTTTTGATATTGCGCAATACTAGTGTAAAAACAAGGGGGAAGTAACTTCGGAACTGTTGGTTTCAAACAGCTTGTTTTATTTGCTATAAAATAAATACTTTATGTTATTTCGAACCAAAAAACAAAAGTTTTAAAAAAAATTCGTGGCAATTATTATTTGGAAAAATCAGAAATATCATACATATTAGTTTGAAATGAAACTTTTAAAATTGACTTGCTTAACAGTCTGCAGTAAAAGGGAACGATTGCCTTATCATGGAATTTTGAATCTAGTTTTAAACAAATTTAGCGTTTAAAAGGGAAAAGTATTGTAAATCCATAAGCCTATAGTTAACCATTGTAATTCAGATAAAGATTTATATTTTAGAAACCCTTATGATTGCAAAAATGGCAAAGACTTCCGTGAGTATTTTATAGAGAAGTAAGATGTGTCTAAGTTATTAAACACTTGAGATTTAGACACAGTAGTCCATTAAAATGGAAATGGCTCTGCGCATGGCGGAAGTCATCGTATTTTAACAAACGCCCGCTTTGTTTAACGTCCTTTCTTTTATGTCCATGCACTCACCGCATCTTGCGTGCCCGCATCGACTTGACATAATGGATCGCAATAGCAAAAAAAAAAAAAAAAAGCAATAGTTTTAGAAGTTAAACAGCTCTTTCCATACTTTAAGGTCTTATCATAACAACGCCAAAGAAAAAAAAATAGAAGATGAAACACAACCTACAGGGAACTGGTGTACACAGACAAAAAAAAAAACATTATTCATTTTCGCTTGAAAAACTTGATTTCAAATTTAGATATCCATCGATTAAAATACCCCCCCCCCCCCCCCCCCGGCACAGTTAGGTAATTTCAGCGCCAGGAAAAAGGAAGATAAAAATTCAATATTTACAGTAAAGCACCGGAAGAAAAGTCAAGACAAAGGGGAATGTATCTAATAGGGAACAGCTGTAGATTCCAAGAGCAAACTATCAATATACATAGTTTGAGATCATCTAAAGGTATCATCCAGACACAGATGCTTTGGCCCTCACTTGGTGGAATACACTCAATCATATTAAAAATAAGAAATATAATAGTACGTAACAAAAAGATGATTTACAAGGTAAAAAAATCCCCAAAACTATAACTAGAAATTTTCCTCATTTGCAGTTTCCCTCCTGGCTAAGGACCCGGGCCAGGGCCAGGGCAAAACGAAGTAATTCCATTTCGAAAGAAAGACAGAAAGCAGGTTGGAAAACAGATATAAGGGGATAGAAATCAAAGTAAGTGCCTCCCTGCCCACTATTGGAGGATAAAGACCGCACCCCGTTTGATGACTTGAATGAAAAACAAACATACAAACAAACAAACAAACAAGGAAACCCTTGATAAGATCATTCTGACACAAGGATGATATGAAAATTACGTGGAGAATGAATTACTTTCGCAGTATTTTAACGGACTTCCTGTTACTAATATAGAAGATGACGTCATGCTAATACCATTGCATAACATAATATTATGTATTCTATTAATGGGCATGGGAGATGATTTCTCTCTCATTGTCTGAGTCCTATATCCGTTGCCAACATAATATTATGCTTCCTATAAAAATGATGTGCTCTCTCTCTCTCTCTCTCTCTCTCTCTCTCTCTCTCTCTCTCTCTCTCTCTCTCTCTCTCTTACTTTTTTTTTCTTTCTCTTTCACACACATACACACGTATATATATATATATATATATATATATATATATATATATATATATATATATATATATATATATATATAGAGCACCTTAAACAAAAGATCTGAACTGATGACAATGTGCAGACACTCTAACAAATTCAAGCTCAAAACGCAAAAGGCCAAATAACCCCACCCCCCCTTCCTCCCCCCCCCCCCTTTTTCCTTCCCCCCCCCTTCCCTCCCCCCCCCCTTTTTTCCCCCCCTCCCGACCCCATTATACCCTCCCCCTCCCCCTCCCCCCCCCCCGCCGCAACCACATTCCACTACAATATCACACACACACATGTACACACAACACACAACACACCTACACGCACACACACACATACACACACACACACACACACACACACACACACACTCATAATATAAACACGAGAACACATCACACTACACATCAAAACTAGTCAACACTAAGCAGCAAAACAACGTTAGATTGGAGTTCTCTACGGACATTACTTACAAATGGATTCTGCCGACTGATGAAGTGGGAACACAGAAACGAAATCGTCTTGGCAAGAATAATGTGAGTGAAAATTTACATATATATATATATATATATATATATATATATATATATATATATATATATATATATATATATATCCGTTCTCTATCTATCTATCTATCTATCTATCTATCTATCTATCTATCTATCTATCTATCTATCTATCTATCTATCCATCTATCCATCCCTCTATCTATCCATCCGGCTACCTACCAGTCTATCTGTCAACCCGTGAGCGGCCGGCCTAATTCCTATATTTCCAATTATTTCTGTTGTGTGGAGGAGTCTGTTATCTTTGTCTTTCTCTGTTGTGTGGAGGAGTCTGTTATCTTTGTCTTTCTCTGTTGTGTGGAGGAGTCTGTTATCTTTGTCTTTCTCTGTTGTGTGGAGGAGTCTGTTATCTTTGTCTTTCTCTGTTGTGTGGAGGAGTCTGTTATCTTTGTCTTTCTCTGTTTTATGGAGGAGTCTGTTATCTTTGTCTTTCTCTGTTGTGTGGAGGAGTCTGTTATCTTTGTCTTTCTCTGTTGTGTGGAGGAGTCTGTTATCTTTGTCTTTCTCTGTTGTGTGGAGGAGTCTGTTATCTTTGTCTTTCTCTGTTGTGTGGAGGAGTCTGTTATCTTTGTCTTTCTCTGTTTTGTGGAGGAGTCTGTTATCTTTGTCTTTCTCTGTTGTGTGGAGGAGTCTGTTATCTTTGTCTTTCTCTGTTGTGTGGAGGAGTCTGTTATCTTTGTCTTTCTCTGTTGTGTGGAGGAGTCTGTTATCTTTGTCTTTCTCTGTTGTGTGGAGGAGTCTGTTATCTTTGTCTTTCTCTGTTGTGTGGAGGAGTCTGTTATCTTTGTCTTTCTCTGTTGTGTGGAGGAGTCTGTTATCTTTGTCTTTCTCTGTTGTGTGGAGGAGTCTGTTATCTTTGTCTTTCTCTGTTGTGTGAAGGAGTCTGTTATCTTTGTCTTTCTCTGTTGTGTGGACGAGTCTGTTATCTTTGTCTTTCTCTGTTGTGTGGACGAGTCTGTTATCTTTGTCTTTCTCTGTTGTGTAGAGGAGTCTGTTATCTTTGTCTTTCTCTGTTGTGTGGAGGAGTCTATTATCTGTGTCTTTCTCTGTTGTGTAGAGGAGTCTATTATCTGTAACTTTCGGTAATGTCAAATGGCACGTTTCGTTTTATTCAGTTGAAAGCAAAATGTCGGCATAATTCAATTTTAGCGCTTTAACTCTTTATATGCGGAGTTCAATTTTATTCTTACCTTATATTGTATCATAATACTTAAATTATCGGCGCATAGTTGAGTCCTTGAAGAAGGTTCTTCACTCACATTCTCTCACCGTACTCAGGTGTAAAATGAGTACCTGACCGTTTTCAGCGTTGTCTCTGTCCGAAAAAGTTGAAACATCGCATAACAGGCGTTATGTCCCGTTTTAAATGTTAAATGTTGCTGTTGACCGGGGACCGCTTGTAAAGCGCTTTGAGCACATTTAGTGGATATTGCACTATATAAAAGCTCAAAATAATATCATAATCTTCACCAAGAAAGGAGTAACAGCGATGCCACTTGCCTAAAATATTAAACATATGAATTAAACTGATATTTAATGATCTCCAGGTCCCATTGCTGTTACTGCTCTCTTGGAATAAACAATAATAGGGAATTGAATACGTTTCGGGTGTCCCTTTATCAACAAAACACGATTAACAAAACACAAAAGATGAATGAGAACTTGTGAAAATGGCGTCGTTAAGGTAAATAAACAAAACAACGATGGGACATCATTCGTGCCTCATTCATCGTGTTTTGTTGATAAAGGGGAAAGCCGAAACATTGTCCACATTGTCTGTTCTCGTTTATTCAATTAAAGCTTCCACTTTATTTTCTGTTGTTATTTATTTCTTCGGGCTTCTAGCAGCAACTTTTCATTGCTCTCTTGGTAAAACGATTAAGACTGCAGTTTTAACTTACGTAGACAATTAATCTGTAGACTCGACGCCTCAACGCCGCAGTGATGTTTTTACCTATGTCTGGATGAACCAATAAGAAAATTTAGTTTTAGTCTTTAGTTTTTATGAATTTTGCAGCACTTGCGATACTTTTAGGTCATTTAAATGCAAAGAAAAGGGTAGACGATAGGATTTTGCTTTCAACTGAAGAAAGCGAGACGTACTATTTGACTACACCGAAAGACAAAGATAACAGACCCGTCCACACAACAGAGAAAGACAAAGATAATACACTCCACACAACAGAACTCATTGGAAATAATATAGGAATTACGGGTTGACAGATAGACTGATACGTAGCTGGATGGATATAGAGTTGTTGATCTGGAGTTGAAAGCACCAAAGAAAAAGTAAGAGAAAAGGGACTAGTTCAAATAATAAAGAGAAGATTCCAAGGGCAACCCGTCAATGTGCCAATTTTGACATGACCAAAAAGTCCCATCCAGTCACAAGCAACGGTTCCCGCTATGCAGGATACACTCAAATGTTTACAAACTACAATAAAATTAGAACTAAAAATAACAATCATAAATAAAGAAACGAATCACAAGGGGAACAATATAATTTCTCATAAAAACAAAAAGGAACTATAATTTATTGAACTGCATCCCTCTCAGCTGAAGACCCCTTTCATGACCAGGAAAAAAACGTAATGTGCCAATCCATAGCAAAGACGATGGCAACATAGAAATAATAAAAAAAACGATAAGGTGATAGAAGACCTCTGTGCCCACCATTGACAGTCAAAAGAACTCACTCAAAAGGTAAATTTAAAGTCCCACTGATTAAAAGTATGAAATTTCAGGTTTTTATTTATTTCTCTACGAAACTGTATTCAGTGTCCTTAGTATTAACTAAAAGCTAAACGAACTCAAACGTTATATTATATTTAATTTTAAGCATCTAAATTACCACGCCCACCTACCTCATTAATTTTAGAAATCTTTGCAAACCATTCTTTTCACGCAGGCTTTTGATTAGTAATAGTAGCTACGCTACATACGTGCCTTTTGTCTAGTAACTATTGTCTTTTTATGTGTAGCACCTTAGAGCTCTTTGTGGGTTCCTCGCCTTGCACAGATGAATTATTACATTACACAACATAAATTACATTTTGAGGCGAAGGGTCACGAATGAAAGTGTGAGTTAAAAATTGAAACCAATTCAATTTCGCCTTTAATGGGGTAAGGGACGATCGGCATTTCCCAACTATTTTTTAAAAAATTGATTCCTTTTTTTTCTAATTTATTTGTTGGGGGCGGGGACGGGGAGGGGGGTGGGGGGGGGGGGTCAGAGGATAAAAACAAATTTAATTTAAATGAATGGGGCAGATAATGAGAAAAGGGGGTTAGGATTAAGGGGACTTGGATCAAGGGGGAAAATTGTGGGATTTGAATGGTGGGGAATTGGGAGGGCGGTGGATGATAGTAACAACCAGCAGTAAATGACGATGGTTTAAATATATAGATAGATAGACAGCAAATTTCCATACTTAATTGATAAAATGAATCATCTTATTTATAGATAAACAATAATTTAATATTTTAAAATCAAACCGGAAAACGGTTTTATAAAATAGTGTCAGGAAATAAGAAAATGAATTTTTCAAATGTTTGATGAGGATACTAGAACAGATAGAGTTGCTAAAAAGCTCTTTGTTCTTCATTGTAATATATTGTATCGTACATCATCAGTATCGATTATAGATCGGAAGTATTGACAATGGTCAACGGAAATAATATTTTTCTGCGATTGACTACTACCCCTTTTTTTCTCAACAGCTATCGATATGATATTTGCATTTATCGATTCCAGTCTGTTTCTGATGCGAGAATGAAAACGAAGTTACGAATGGTGATTACCCAAATCAATTGCGAAGTTCGATGCTGATTACTATCGAATCGCTGTCATCTTTATTGTGACTCGTATCGATTACGGATTGATCCGAATATTTATTGAATCGTTACGCCCACAGTCTAGAAATAGCATGAAACGGAAGAGAAAGGTGAGAGCTGTGGTTGTTATTTCGAGATATACGAATTGATAACTCTATAATAGCATTTCACCTTGCTTTCTTTACATTAAAAACAAATTGAAGCGTGAGATGTATTAGGCTATATTAGGTGTTGTTAAAAGTCATAGAGGGGGTCAGAAAAAAATTCCACTGCACCGGGAATGATCTTGGTCACCCTACCAATTGGATTCAATAGTCTGATGTCACGTCGCCCAGCAACGGCGGCCATCATGGTTCTAAACAAAGAAAATTGGTACTTTTTATTCTTCATGCTGGCTAGAACTTTTCATGTCTTGTGGTTATGATCAGATTTATAATGTTTTTTTCTCCTCTGGATACACTTTTATGCTCGTCGGAGAAATATTTCATAAGGGCGTCCGCCATTGTTCCGATAGTTTAGAGCCAGTTACTAAGTTACCATGCGTCATCACGAGGGAAGTGACGTCACGACTGTTGAAGCGTATTGAGCTATCGGGATCCCCTATTCGTGACATAACAACATCATTAATCTTCTTACTAATTATAAAACACATTTCTAAAGCTTTTTGTGTCTGTCCCATCGTTACAAGAAAACGTGTAATTGCCATACAAACACAGGAAGGGTACTCATCATATCGATTATTCATATAAGTTTCTCCTCCTTCAAACTCCGATACCATCCATCTAACATAATACTGTTTTCATACGATTAGTCACATGTTCATTACATATAGGTTTCTTTAATTGCGACAATGTGGTCTAATGGTATGACATTCGCTTTCAGACTAGGAGGTCCGCGGTTTGAGTCCCGCTCTGAACAGTACATAGTTGAGTCCTTGTAGAAAGGCTCTTTACCCACATTCTCTCACCATAAAAATGAGTGCTTTGTTTTTGTTCGAAAAGAAAAAAAATTGTAACATCGCCTAACAGACATCAGATCTCGTCTTACATGTTATGTGTTGCTGTTTGTTGAGGACCCATTGTAAAGCGCTTTGATAACGTTTTGCGGATATTGCTCTGAAGAAATGCTCAAGTTTTTTGTTTGTTTTTTATTGTTTTAAAAAAAATTCGTGTCGAGGTATTCGTGACATAACAACATCATTAATTTTCTTACTAATTAGCAAGCACATTCCTAAAGCTTTTTGTGTCTGTCCCATGGTTACAAGCGTATCGATTACTCATATAAGTCTCTCCTCCCTCAAACTCCGATATCATCCATCTAACGCGCTAACAGACGATTTAATCTGACGTAATTCACCCAATTTTGGCTCATAACAAAGCTTGATTTTTCCTTGGGCAAGACATAAGTTCAGACTTTATTCCGAGTAAAAGAAAAAAAGGGGAGCTTTTATAGAGCAAAATATCCTCTCAATGTGCTCAAGGCTCTTTACAAGGAGTCCTAAGTCAACAACAGTACTCAAAAGTAGCACAAAAATTAAGACTGTTAGCCATTATAACAACGTATGTTTTTTTCGACAGAGAAACATTTGTTACCAGCCACGTACACATTTTACACCCGAGTATTGTTAGACAGTTTAATGAGCCTTTCCCAAGGATTAAAATGTGTGCCGCCCAGAGCTGGACTTTAAACAAAAATAAAACTTAAGCAATTCTAAAGTGCAATATCCACTAAACGTGCTCAAAGCGCATTTAGGTGTCACTAGTCAAATCAGCAGCAACACTTAACTTTAACCTTTAGGACGTGACATGACGTCTGTAATGCGATATTATAATTTTTTTTCCAACAGAGACGACACAATAAACAGCCAGGTATTCACCTCACATCTCTTGTTTTGTTTTTAAGGGTTTTACGGCGCTTGCAACACATTAAGGTCATATCAGCGCCAGTAAAAAGGGAGAAAATGGGATAGTAAAAAGTTCTAGAGTGACAATTAAAGTGGCCAAGAAAAGGTAAGACAATTGGTTCAAATAGGAAACAGATGTAGATTCCAAAATCACACTATCAAAGTACTTAGTTTGAGATCACCAAAAGTCTCATCCAGACATAAGCACAGGTCCCCACTAAGAGGAATACACTCAAAAGTTTACAAATCATAGATAACATATAAACAAAACATAATATATGCAAAATAGAGAGATGATTTACAAGGAAGAAAATATCATCACCCAAAATTCTAGCTATATATTTGAATGTTTCCCTCTCAGCCAGGGTATCTGGTCAGGGCCAGGACAAAACCAAGTAATCTCATTCCAAGACAAAGACAGAAAGCATGTTGGGAAACAGATATAAGGGGCCTTCCGATCCGAAGACGAATGTGATACTACAAGACTCCATAGCCATCGTCATAAGCTGAGTGCCCTGGCACTAGACCACAAAACAACATGTATTCTGCCGTGCCCTGGAAAAACAACACATATGTTTATTAAAGATTTGGCCAAAAAACCTGACCGGCAAATTTCGATCGATTAAAATGACCATCATCTTATCAGGTTTTGAGAGATTTAAAAAAGATGAGGGTTATCTTAATCACTCGGTAATTGATGGACGTGTTTTCTAGTCAAAATATTTTTAAAGTTTTTCTTTTTTCAGCAGGAGGCAGGCAGAACTGATATTACTTAACAGTGACAGTGAAAGATCAAAGCCAATCTCACTGATGACGAGCAACAGGAGTCACTCCTGGTCATAATGTTTGTTGAGCCTGGAATCGACTCATTTCAGATCAAAAACTCCGACCTGAACCCGACCCGACCAGACGTCTTCAACTTATCAGAATTGTATGGTAGTCGATACCGGATAGAGCGAAATGATTATTAATTAAATAAAATTGCATTCCCTTCATTCATCCCTAGAGAAAATGTGTCTCTAGGGTCTATTCCAATGTAAGACTGGAAAAGCCCATGCGTCAGCGGCAGTGCATCGCCGCAAATTGAGCTAGGGCGAGGTGACTTGCTCAAGGCCACACCGCGCAGCGGCGAGTGATCGAATTCGGTACCTTTCGGGTACGAAGCAAAGACCGTACCGCTGAGCCACTATGACACCCCTCACTGTGAGGTTTTTAAAGCCATAGAATTAGATTCTTGCTAATTTTATTGGGGTTTATATTCCGTCAACCAATCAGAACCGCTGTATCACTGACAACACCGAAAGGAACAAAATCAACTACCCCTGGGCGACCGGGTCGGAGCGGCTTCGACAACTGCTTGTTCCGGATTGGTATCGACTCTTGTCTCCTGTCGATTTTTTTGGGGCCGCCTGTATAGTTTGTGCCTGCTTTTGCAATTAATGAATCAAGTATGCCCAACATGTTTGAAACCGTTTTGAAATTAAATCAGGTATAAAAGCACCTTGCTGTAACTTATATAACAATCCATATAATATAATGATAGTTATATCAACTTTATACCGTTGATTGACAAAGAAACGGATATATTCTCCAAATCCAATTTCCTTCCATGAATACCACTACTACGATTCCTGATAGGGGAAATAGAGATGTGATTAATGACCCGTCCTTTATCAGAAACTAAAAGCAAGTCATTAATTAATTATTTCCCCTTTTCACATTAGTTGGTTCTATTTCACTCAACGTTCATTCTCTGGTATAGCCGGGTTTGGTTCTCTCTCCCTTCTTTCTGCCCGAGTGGGCGTCGCAAAATTGTGACCCCTCGTCTCAAAACGGTATTAAGTCGGGATGGACCAGATGCTAAAAAGTCAAATTATAGTTAAACTGGTCAAAAATATGCAACGTTGGTATTTACCACAGTAAAATATGATATTCCTTTTCCTCTATAAAGAAAATGAATTCAACTTAAGTCTGATATTCCTGGATACAAATTCCATTTTCAGCATCTTAATCATCCCGACTTAATACCCTTTGGAGACAAAGGGTCACAATTAAGTCTTTGGAAAAGCTCTTGAATCATATTGTCTAACCAAACGCTGATGTAAAATGAGTACCTGGCCAGTGACAGCGAAATGAAAATGTAATATCGCCTTGTATGCGTCATATTTGGTCCTAAGTGTTCATTGTTGTGTTGACTTAGTCCTCTTTGAACACACTTAGTGGATATCGCGCAATACAAAAGCTCAAAGTCTCTCTCTCTCTCTCTCTCTCTCTCTCTCTCTCTCTCTCTCACACACACACACACACACACACAAACACACACACTCTCTCTATCTCTCTCCCTTTCTCTCTCTCTATCTCTCTCTCTTTCTTTCTTTCTCTTTCTCTCTCTCTCTCTCGCTCTCTCTCTCTCTCTCTTTCTTTCTCTCTCTCTCTCTCTCTCTCTCTCTTTCTCTCTCTTTCTCTTTTTTTTCTTCTTTCATTCTTTCTTTCCCTCTTTATTCGCCATCCATCCGTCCAAGTAGGACAATTGAAAAAAAGAAAGAAAAGAAAGAAAGAAAGACAATCTCAATACGACGGTCCTTGAGTTTAAGACTCCCTAGCGTGGAAAAGTCCAGTTTCGGGCAGTCATTATTCCAATCAGTCCACACGAGTGGTTCTCCTGTTATTAATTACCTTCTTTCTCTCCTGTGCTGGTCGATACTCCTTGACAAGCTGTGAGGACAGAGATTAGATTTTCTCCCTCCCAAATGACCACGACTATTACTAGTACATACTGCTGCAACTGCTACCAGCCAAACACTTACAAAACGCCTTTTACTCAAACTTTTACTGACTAGTACATACTGCTGCAACTGCTACCAGCCAAACACTTACAAAACGCCTTTTACTCAAACTTTTACTGACTAGTACATACTGCTGCAACTACTACAAACCAAACACTTACAAAACGCCTTTTGCTCAAACTTTTACTGACTAGTACATACTGCTGCAACTACTACAAACCAAACACTTACAAAACGCCTTTTACTCAAACTTTGACTTTATTGATAAGACTGTCGTACTCTGACAATAAAAAAAACCAAAAAAAAAACCCACTAAATTTGGCCAGAAATCTCGCCTTTCAAATGTCCATCGATTAAAATGCCCAACATCATGTCAAAACCTCTCAAACCTGGGACTTAAATTTAAAGTCCAGGGATAAAATTATTTTACAAGAAGAGGGTCCCGATAGCAATAGATAGAGCACTCACTTCACATGCAAAGGGACCGTGATCTATCCCGGGTGCGGTCGAGATTTTTTCTGATCCCTCTGTCAACCCAGCAGTGATTGTGTAGATGGGGCTGTTGGATCAAGCGGAAAGTAATTTGCGATAGACTAGCGTCCTATCCAAAGGATATTGTCCAGCTTACTATATAGAAACCGATGTTCATCCATGCCCCATGGGTCTACTGGCTCTGACGGACTACTGCTACTACATTTTGTCAAAAATTTTAAAACCCGGGACTCAAACTTAAAGTCACGCATTGAGTTTTTGTTTTGTTTTTTTTTTTGTTTTTTTACAGGAAGAGGCATTTTAATTAATCGATTATTTGAAGCACGATTTTTCAAGCAAAATTTTAAAATGTGTTCCTTGGAAATACGTCCGTATGGAGATAACTACATATCACTTCCAGCTTTTATATTGGATGAACACTATTAATTGAGGGAACTTGACGAGTGAGTTACCAAGTACGAACGAGTTAATAGTCACAGACTTGTGAACACACAAACATATTAATGGAATGGACATTGATGTGATAATGGTGAATCGTTTGATGGCTCAGTAGTGAGAGTGTTCGACTGACAAGCTAGCTGACCTCATTGCTTAGCCGGCATTTTCCCCCATGCTCTCTACGAATACTGGATATAATAGATTTGGAAAGCACTCTGTGATAAAGTCTTTTCCAGTATTTAAACTTCTGAATCCAGGAGGATCTCCAGAGCTCTTTAAGCCCCTTGATTCTATGGAACTTTGGTCTCTGCTGTACTCTTACAAAACATTAGTGCTGCGGTCTTGTGGTACGACACCCGCTTTCGGATCGGAAGGTCCTGGGTTCGAGTCTCGCTCGGCGCATAGTCGAGTCCTTGGAAAAGGCTCTTTACTCACTTTCTCTCACCGTACTCAGGTGTAACACGAGTACCTGGTCGTTACAGCGTTGTCTCTGTCCGAAAAAAAATGTAATATCGCCTAACAGGCGTCATGTCCCGATCTAAATGTTAAGTGTTGGTCATGGACCCCTTGTAAAGCACATTTAGTGGATAATGCCCTATATAAAACCTCTAAAAAGCTCTAATCTCCAGCTCTTTAAGCCACGTGATTTTATAGAACTATGTACTCTGCTGAACTCTTACAAAACACTTTAAAGGCAAATAACATTGATTGACAAAGAAGATAACCCCGGCTTGCCAATAGCGCCAAACTCTGGGGAAAAAATTGAAGCAA
>NC_088366.1:44067040-44084540 GCF_034508935.2 Berghia stephanieae
TATCCATTTATTTATATCAACATTATGGTCTCATTGTTGTAATGGACAAACTCTCAAACCGACGCAAATAGCGTCAATTACAACAATGTGACAACGGGCCCATAATTGCGTTCGGTTATCAGATCTGCTAATGTGTGCATCTAGCATTGACGACATTGCCATTAATATCATTTAAAGAAACGCTTCGATTACAATCTGGACCAGAGATTAATCAAATGCATAAAAATCATTATTTACATAAATTCCTCGATTACAATCTCGGCCAGAGATTAATCAAATGCATAAAATATCAATATTTATAGAAATTACTCCCATTACAATCTGGACCAGAGATTAATCAAATGCATAAAATATCAATATTTATAGAAATTACTCCCATTACAATCTGGACCAGAGATTAATCAAATGCATAAAATATCAATATTTATAGAAATTCCTCCCATTACAATCTGGACCAGAGATTAATCAAATGCATAAAAATCATTATTTACAGAAATTCCTCGATTACAATCTCGGCCAGAGATTAATCAAATGCATAAAAAATCAATATTTATAGAAATTACTCCCATTACAATCTGGACCAGAGATTAATCAAATGCATAAAAATCATTGTTTACAGAATTGTCTCGATGACGATCGAGGCTAGAGGCCACTCAAAACACTTTGCTCAAAGTCAAGGGCACAAAAATCAACGGATGACGAATACAACGAAGTGTACTCATCTTGAATATCGTTTGCACAAAGAAGTGTCGCTTCGTTGGGGTGTTGGATTAAAGCACTTGCTTTTTGAGGTTTACAAAAGCCTTTGTAAAAGAAAGTATCTTTTAATAAGTTTGAAATATCTTTTCTGATTCAGCATAGGAAATTATTAAGCCTACACACACCTTTCAAAACATATTTTAACTATTTTAAAACTTATTAGAATTTTCCAATGCCTTGTAAAGCACTCTAGAAACACGTTTTGTTTTGCAGACACGTGATCATAGCTCTACTTGCATATAGATGTTATCATTTTTATCATCATCATCATCATCATCATCATCATCATCATCATCATCATCATCATCATCATCATTATCTTCATCATCATCATCATCATCATCATCATCATCATCATCATCATCATCATCATCATCATCAACATCATCATCATTATCATCATCATAATCATCATCATCATAATCATCATCATCATCATCAGCAGCAGCAGCAGCATCATCATCATCACCATCATCATTATATTCTTCATCAACATCAGCATTGCCATACTTATCATTGTCATTACTTCCTTTTTATTACCGTATAACATATCCCTACCATGAGGAAGAATATTAATCAATGCTAAAAGATACTTTTCATTGAATCTATCATTACTTATTCACAAACCCTATAGACAAACAAATTCCTTATTGCTCTTCTGTGGCCGTACACTGACAAAACGCCATTTTAACATTTTCTTTAATTTTAAATAAATTTCAATTCATTTATTTATATTAACATTTTGGCCAGATAACTTTTACTTCATTGATCGATCGAGTAGAATGTCCCTCAACTTGCCAAGAATGCTTAACCCCGGGACTTCTACAAGTAAAACGTTGTTTCTTTTTGGCCAAAATATTTTTTTAATGGCGGGGGGGGGGGGGGGGGGGGGTTCACCAGTTTTGTTTGTCCGTTTGACGCTGTGGGAGAAACCCTTCAAACCAATACAAATATTTCCAATCCCAAGACGCCTCGTACAGCAGACGGTGGGTAAATACCATTTACATTGCCAATCTTCCTCTTCCCATCTTTCTTTTCTATCTACAATTAAATTATATATATACACACACACACACACACATATATATTATATATATATATATATATATATATATATATATATATATATATATAAAAGATGGGGATAGGAAGATGGGCAATGTAAATGGTATTTACGTACCTCTATATGTAACGAATAACATCGATAACATGGCTATGCATACTTATATATATATATATATATATATATATATATATATATATATATATATATATATATATATATATATATACAAGTATGCATAGTCATGGTATCGATGTTATTCGTTTAAGTAATATACTCACATAATCGACCAGCAGGATATGCCGCACCAACTAACACACAAAACTATGTATAACCGTGACCGTTAATAGTTTATAATCTGCCTGATCGAATTAAGTGAGAAGTAATCACCAAGATGACTGTCTAAAAACAATAACAAAGAGCTGAGTGAAGTCAATTTCGTTCCTTTTATAAGTTCTGTTATGTACCATACAGGTAGTTCGGGATGGTTTTTTTGGGTTTTTTTTATTTTTTTGCTGTTGTTGTTGTTTTTGTTGTTCTTGTTGATGCTTTTATTTTGTGTGTTTGTTTTTGTTTTACTTTTAGCCCGTCGTTAAGGTGTCAGATTGCTTTATAAAGGTTTCAATTCCCTTTTACTTTTTGGTTACAAAAACAACGAGGAATACCTTTGGTCTATTTGGTTATCAATCCTAATTTCATGATTTTCATGAGCCATTTTGTTGATCTTAGTTTGACATTGTTTTGTTGTTGTTTTTTTTGTTGTTTTTTTTTTTGTTGTTGTTGTTTTTTTTAAATAACAAACATTGGCATGTGGTTTAATTAGAAAGAATCAATCAGAAAAATAATAGGTGGATAAATTTATTCGGGGTACTTCCTCCTGGAAACTTCATGTTTAATCAAAATAGACCGGATTGAATGCTGTCTCAGTCTCATGCGTGAGAAAAGGCTCTTTATTTACATTCTCCCACCGTACTCATGTGTAAAATGGGTAACCTGATCGTTAACAGCCTTGTCTGTGTCGTAAAATTAAAAAAAAAACAAACAAACGATATCGCCTAGCAGGCTTCATGTCTCATCCTACATGTTAAGTAATGCTGTTGGGAAGGAACCCACTTTTATGTATAGCAGATATTGTGCTATAAAAATGCTCAAATTTTTAACAGTCGTTTTCACATGCTACTTGTTGTGTGTTTTGTGTGTGTGTGTGTGTGTGTGTGTGTGTGTGTGTGTGTGTGTGTGCTTGTGTGTGTGAATGAGTATGTTTCAGCCAAAGTAATTTGTAATTTAAGCGCTCGGAGTTAGGCTATAGCGCTATATAAGTTTTCAGCATTATTTTATTATTATTATTATTATTATTATTATTATTATTATTATTATTATTATTATTATTATTATTATTATTATTATTATTATTATATGCGATGAGGAGATGAAGTGGGTGATAGTTTGTAGTTTTGTATTCTACTTGTTTCATCTCATTTTGTCCATGCCGGCTTTTATGTAGAGTATGTAAAACATTCAATCATTATCCGATCTAAGTTAGAGGTCTGGATAGAGTATATAGATCTAATATAATATGAAGGACTGGACAAGGTCGGACGGCCCAACAACACTAGATTGAAAATATCAAATTGATAAATTAGGGAGCAGGCACTGGTGTCGGATAAAGATATGAAAAGTGTGTAGTATGCATTTTTTGGGACGGGTTTATTTTTTTTTTTTTGTATTTTTCTTTCTTGCTTTGTCTGACATTGTTTCTTGCATACTTTTTCATATCGTTATCTAAGTAGGAAAGTTGAGGACTCATCTGGATAGAGAAACCTGAGTGCGAAATCATCTTTTATGTTTCTTTCACTAGGTACCACCATTTCGGTCAGGGGAATGAGGTTTGGTGAAGTGAACTCAGATGTGAACGCGTTCCTTTCTAGAACCACCAATGGATATTGCTATGTTGTACGCGTATTTGGCTCTACGAGTCTGATCTTTGATCTGATTTAAACATTACAAATTTTCTAATGAAATTGAAATTCAACAAATCTAGTGGATTGACGTGTTAAGTTATTTAATTGATAAATTAATTAGTCCATCCATTCATTCGTTCATTCATTCATTCAATATATATTTATTGCTCCATCAAAAATAATATCAAGAAATCAGTTCACTTGAAGAGCAGGAATTATTCTGTCAATTATGTAAAAAGAAGCCGGTAGTAACCATTATTTTCTACCTTGATCTACAGCAAAATATTTTTTTGCCATATCCAAACTGAACATAGTCTAGACTGTCATCTGCATTTTTTGCCAAATTGGGACCTAAAATTTGCCAAAAGAAACCCCAAAATTTGCCAAGAAATTTGCCAAAAAGACCAAAATTTGCAAAAAAATTTGCCGAGGAGAACTAAGCGTTTCAGTAAAAATTAACATGCGATACAGAAATATATATATATATATATATATATATATATATTTATTATATATATATATATATATATATATTATATATATATATATATATATATATATATATATATATAAGACAATTTATTACATTTAAGGAGGCTGCATTTATAATTTAATGAAATGACTGTGAATAGCGTTGTTACAAAGATTTTAAAGGATCATTATCCATAGAGAGTAGCTTCCCTTGGTTTGGGCCCAGGCAAAGCTGCAACATTTCTCAAGTTTCGCACTTTTTTTTCGTAATTTTGTTTTCGTTTCTTTTTTTCCCCAAAATTTGCCACGCGATTTGCCAATTTTCCCAAAATTTGCCACGATTTGCCAATTTTGGGAAATTTGCCAAAATTTGCGGATCGCCCTGATATTTGCGGCCGCAAAAAATGCAGATGACAGTCTAGATTATAATTCATCTTGATGCGTATACTCGTAATGTTACATGTATTGAAAATTATGTTTAATTAACTGACACTTTGAAAAAGATAATATGAATATTTTCAAAAGCAAACTGTGCGATATACGAGTCAATTTTTCATCCAGAATGTCTTTAAATGTACTCTGATTGTCTAGTTCGGTTCGCATTGTTTCGGCTTCAATTCTTAAATGGAAAACATGATTTCAAGGAGAGTTCATCAATAAAACGCCAAGGGCATGTACACAACGTGGTGTTTGAGCAGTAGGTTTTAATCAGTTACACGGTATTGGTTTTTCCAGCACAGCCGCCTCTGGCAAACGAATTCTGTCGTTCTCACAAGAAGGCAAGCGGCTTGTGTACAAAAGCGAGCACAATCGAATTCGTGTTTCGCAGATACAGTCCATTCCTGAAAAATGTCCTTCATAAGTATGTCGCTGTCAATTCAATTCACGTAAATTTCTAATTGATAAATTATTTGAAGACTTTTTTTTAAAATGAGATTTTATATAGTGCAATATTCACGGAACTTGCTCAAAGCGCTTTACAAGAGGTCCCTGGCCAACAGCAACATTTAACATTTAGGACGTTAATGACGCCTGTTAGGCTATATTACAATCTTTTCGGACAGAGACACACAACGCTGTTAACGGCCAGGTACTCATTTTACACCAGAGTACGGTGAGAGAATGTGAGTAAAGAGCCTTCTCCAAGGACTCAACTATGCGCCGAGCGAAGCTCGAACCCAGGACCATCCGATCCGAATGCGAGTGTCATACCACTAGACCACATAGCCTCACAAAAAGGTGTGTGTGACGCTATATTATATAATGTTAATATCAAATTGAGAAAGTAGGGAGCAGGCACTGGTGAAAGATAAAGATCTAAAAAGAGTATGGATGGAGCAGTGCCAGACAAAGCAAGAAGGGAAAATGAAGAACAACAAAAAAACAAACATCCCAAAAAATAAGTCTCCCTCGACAGGAGATCGAACCCCTGACCCAATCAGGAGGAAAGACTGATTTTTGGAATGTTTGTTTTTTTTTGTCTTGTAATTTCCTTTCTTGCATTGTCCTGGCCCTGTTCCATACACACTTTTTCAGACCATTTTTTAATGCTAACAACGTCCTAGGGTAATCAAGATTTGTTTTGTTTTTTTAATTTTACAAAGAATTTCCAACTGACTTTTTTTTTATTTTAATTTGGTTCAAAACTAAAATTATCGTGTTCGATGGGTTTTTCTAAGGACAACCCAAGGGCATATGTATAAAACGTGCTTTATGGGGGGCAGTAGATGTCAATCATTGCTAACTCTATAGGGTTTCTTGGCATTGCCTAAAGCCTTCTCGTGCATTCTTTTCTTTAACATCGAAAGGGCAATGACTCAAACGACAAACAAATTGTATTTGTGATAAGTGCTGTGTTTACGGAAAGGTCAACGTCTTATATTGCTGTACATTGACAAAACACTTTGTTTTTCATTTTGGACGCTCAACTTGTGAATAAATCGTAAATTCGAGGCTTCTTTGAAGACAGACAAACACACACACACACACACATAAGAACACACACACTCACTCACTCACTCACTCACTCACTAACATATTTACTTCTGTGAAGTTTAATGTTTAAGCATTTTGATACGATGAGAGTGACGTGTACTTTTAATAACCAAAATTGTTCTCGGCTCATTGTTGTAATGGAAATACTATAATTTAAAACATGACAACAATATTAAATCAAGCCCATGGTTTCGTTAGGTTATTAGACCTGCTAATACGCACACGTCGGTTGAGAGGTATCTGAATTCACTGATATTTGAGGTAAATAATTTCCGACCAAAATATAAGATTTAAAAAAAACAACGTTTCGTCAGAATACAGCTTTGCATCCAATATAACTGGGTAGTCTGTTTATTGTTTTCCCTCCTGGCACATTTGGGTGGTATGGCGTGTTTGCTAATTTCTACCTGACTGGTTCATTTAGACGCCAGGGTGTTGATTTGTGTCACGTCCGTTCGATGATTATATTTTACCACCAGGCATTTTTTTTCATATTAGGGAAATATGGAGAAAGAGAAATGGCGGCATGACCATTTGATTTAACAGAAATAATCGAGAAATGGGTAGAGTCCGACGTATACTTATTTGCAGGTCTGATAGCCTAAATTGTTATGGTTCTCATTGTTGTAATGGAAATACTCTCAAACTAACGCAAAAGACTCTCCATTACAACAATGTTTTCACTCTGCTTTTCGTGATTCTAAGTGAACTTCGAACAAGATATTATGTGTGTGACTGTTGTGGTGATTTTGTAGTCGAATGAATGAACTTGAGTGATACCTGAAAAAAAAACTATTGTAAAGCACCTCTGAGCACTATTTGTGGATACTGGCGCTATATCAAATACAAATAATAATAATAATAATAATAATAATAATAATAATAATAATAATAATATAATAATAATAATAATAATAATAATAATAATAATAATAATAATAATAATAATATAATAATAATAATAATAATAATAATAATAATAATAATAATAATAATAATAATAATAATAATAATAATAATAATAATAATAATAGTAATAATAATAATGTTAAATCAAGCCCATAATTGGGTCCCACTAACGAGATATTCTGATTCGATGTGCTGGGATTTAATATCTTCTTCCTTTTTCAGCTTATTCCGTACGTTGCAGTGTTGCCATAATGAATGCCACATCTCCATGCATCTCGGGTTCATATCATCATCCTCCTCCAGGCCCAGTTCTCTCATTTAATTTAATATAAACTAAATACATTTTTTTTAAATGACCTTACATGGCGCTTTTATAGTTAGAGATGGACGCCCCAGATTCGACTGACTGTTTTGAAATTTCTTCGACTTACATGGTCTAATAACGATCTGAAGAAGATTTAATGACAAAGCCTGAAGGCGAAATATAGTATCTAGTCTACCCACGGTATTTGAGTAGAAGGTATTAATCATGTTTCTATTGTATTGGCATTATTAGGACTGCCAGGAGCGTCCGTAAAATAAACAATATTCTCTATCCATAAAAAGAACAGTTCTCCGAGTAAATATCAAAAATATAAAGGATGACGTATTATTCTTGAACCATTATAGATATTTGCGAATGGTTTTCACCATCTTCTAAGTAGACGTCATACATTTAAGTCCATTAGTCATCAAACTAAATTATAACCAAATTTAGCCACTTGAAAATGAACTTAAAAGGCCTCGTTTTTCTCTCCACTAAATTTGAGAAAATGAACTTTGTTTTTGTTATTATCTGAAGAAGGGTGTTGAGCTCGAAACGTTCTGTGTTTGGTATTTTGTGTTTCCAACGCTACTACATCCATTTTTGTTCATCACCATCACCATATACCTATGTGCCCTAGTCGATGCGAGTTCTATCTCTATTTCTTCGTCAGTCCATTGCAACCCAGCTCGATTTGTTTTGTTTGTTTTTTTTTTGTTTTTTTTTGTTTGTTTGTTTTTGTTTTTTTTGTTTTGTTTGTTTGTTTGTTGTTGTTTTTTTTTTTTTTTTTTTTTTTTTTTTTTTTTTTTTTTTTTGGGGGGGGGGGGGTATTTTAAAGGTATTCGTTTTCCTTTGCCAGTTTCTCCCTTAATCACTTTGTCTATAAATATAAATTATCGAACCCGTGGAGATAGAAGCAATCATGGAAAAGGTTAAATCAACCTAAAAACCTTTTAACAAATAATGAAAATTCCAATACAGTTCGATCTGAGAACGTTAAAAACCATATAATTGAAAACGGAGGTAGGAGTAAGACGATTGAAGTAAAGTGTATATCGTCAACATTGCAACTCTACAATGACAAAGTGCGTTTTTCCCATTTTGTTTGGCCAAAACATTTTAGTACTTCAAATGTCGAGGGGTGAATAGGACTCTCAACTTCTAAAGGGTCAGAAAAAAATAATAAATCTCGACTTCATGCTGGATCAATCTTCCGTCCCTTTGCGCGTGAAGCGAGTGCTCTGCCAACTGAACTATCGGGGCGCTCGTCTACAGAACAGAAACAGTACACTTATGCTGACCTGAATACTTGAAATAGGAAAAATTCGTAGTTTTCAGGGGTAATGACAAAGTTGACATTATAACTACCTTTAAGAATTACCAATTTGTGTTTAAATGCATTAAATTAATGCTTTAAACTCGTTTAAATATACTATTTCTGGCAACACAATTTTGTTTTCAAGAAGTTCGTTGAATCAAAGATCTTTACATCATTGTCAATAGACTTCAACAGTAGTGACGTCACTTCCTCGTAATGACGCATAGTAACTTAATAACTGGTTCTAAACTATTGGAATAATGGTGGACGCCCTTAAGAAATACTTCTCCGACGAGCACAAATTGTATCCAGAGGAGAAAAACATTATAAATCTGATCATGTTTTGACTTTTATACATTCTGATCGCATTATTACATGTGAAAAAGTTCTAGCCAGCATGAAGAATAAAAAGTGCCGATTTTATTTGTTTAGAACCAAGCTGCTCGTTGCTGGGCGGACGTAACATCAGACTATTCAATCCTATTAGGCCCGAAAATTCGTAGTTCTACGAAATGTTCGTAGTAGTTGTTGTTGTCAGGTCTGTTCATCGCGAATACTTTTGATGGAAGAAACAAAGGCTTGTCGCGAATACTTTTGATGGAAGAAACAAAGGCTTGTCGCGAATACTTTTGATGGAAGAAACAAAGACTTGTCGCGAATACTTTTGATGGAAGAAACAAAGGCTTGTCGCGAATACTTTTGATGGAAGAAACAAAGGCTTGTCGCGAATACTTTTGATGGAAGAAACAAAGGCTTGTCTGTCCCTCGTTTATCAACAAAACAGGATAGGACAGGACAACGCCACTACCACATTATCTCATTCGTCTGTAGTGTTTTATTCATCCTGTTTTTTTTATAAAGGGGAACCCCGAAACGTCCATTTTATCTGTTTTCGTATATTAAATTGAACCTTACATTCAATTTAACATGTTATTTACACTATACATGAAAACTCAATTATCACAGATCCGCTCGTTCCCACCCATCTCTCTTAGCCACCTCCTATTTTTAAAATTCGCATCTTGTCAGTTTCATTAAAAATGTTCCTTTTTATAATGCCATGCTATGGCAAGTTATATTATTATAAGTATTACTTGCCTCTTTATCTGCCATACCGAAAAATAAACCACACGCATTTATAAAAGTTTGGCCAGAAAACTCGTCCTTCACAAATTGATTGATTAAAATTAAAATGACCATAATCTCATCAACAACTCTCAAACTTGGGACTTCAAGGAATCCTTCACGGAAGTCCCAGCTTTGAGATGTTTTGACAAGATCAGGATCATTCACTGGACCAATATTTCAAGGACGAGTCTTCTGCCCAAACGTTTTAAAATGTGTCTGTTCAGAATAACGCCAGTTATATCATCCAATCTTTCGTCGTGGCAGTCAATAATGAATTGACAAAATCTCCAAAATAAAACGACTTTTTAAAAATGGTTTGGTCAGAAATTGTTTACTTCAGAATCGCTTGACTAAGATGATCCCAAAGTTATCCCCCAAAAAATATATATTCTCAAACCTGACACTTCAATGAGGTCTCTGGGTGGATTCTTGTTGACTTATAATTATTTTATCGGATCGTTCTTAAATGTAAAGCAAACATTTTCTGATCAAAATGAAAATAAATGCGTTAGGTCAGGATATGCCAGCATCAATTGTTGCACTGTTGCAGCTCCGTGCGTGGCAGACATTAAGTTGTGATTGCTTTGAACTTGATTGGCACACAGCGTCAAGTGCAATGTAAACGTTTGTCAACGAGTAAATACAGAGTGAAATGAGATCTCATTCATTGATTGGATGATCATTAGGCAGCCGTCAGACAGTACAGCGCGGAAGTTGTTCGACGCATGCGCTAGAACCGCACGATACACAGACCGGTGCCTGTCCGTGAAAAAAAAAGATGAAGAAAACAAAGTGCTTATTTATTAAGATGATGGAATTGTAGGAATGAAGTTCTGACACTCTCATATTTGATATATATATATATATATATATATATATATATATATATATATATATATATATATATATATATATATATATATATGAGTGTTGGTGAGTACTCGATAATACTGCTTAGACCAGATGAAAATAAATAAGGCCACTCACGTTTTGTTTTTGCCGATACAATTGTTTCGAAATGGAGGACATAGAAACAATTGTATCGGCAAATAAAAACGTGAGTGACCTTATATATATATATATATATATATATATATATATATATATATATATATATATATATATATATATATATGAGCCAAGGTCAAAAGGTGCCCGCCTGATACCTGTGTTAAGAAAATTTGATTTTTACTTAATTATGGGCTGTTTTCATTGGGTTAATGCCTGTAATCAATTGATAATATGAAGAAGAGATAAAATGAGATAGCTCAACATACTCTGTTCAACAGAATATGAAATAAACAACTTGAAAGTCAAATTTGAATGCTGTTTGGCATGTGCTTAAAACGAGGTCAATTCATCACCTTTTTATAAATCATGTAGAAATTAAATGTGATGTTTTAGCACACGTGATTGAAATTTGACTAATAGTATAAAGTCAAAATTTACTTTTAAACGCAATTGCAGTATATTACATATCTGATTAAGTTTCATTTAGAGTTCTTAAAAAGTTGGTGTTGCTTGTGACCTTTGGTGTCATCAAACACAGCCCAATACTAAGACTCGACACGAAACTTTAAAGCTCATGTTTAATGTTTATAAAATGTTTTATTATGAGAAAAAAGCATAGATTTACTCTCTGAATTCAAATCTTGGAGTAAATGTATACCGATTTGCCGATATTGAGGTTTATTGGTTTTGGTGTCATTTGTCACAAGCAACACGGCATGCGCGAACACGTGGAAGTTTGTTTCGTTAAATGGCGATTCGCAATTGTGATCCACCCTTCTTACCAGTCTTTGAAGTGCAGCACTTTCATTTGCCTTTCCAGCGTGGCTCCAGGCAGAAAAGGTAAGTTGAACTTTGGTGTCATCGCTATTTTACATTGTCACAAGCAACACTTGATATTGGATATTACAAAGTGCCACCAAAAAATTATGTTTTCAGCTGTTATTCTATTTACAAATATGATATTATGACATCTCACATAAGACTGATTTTGACACAATTAATTATTTCCTTGTAATTCTAATTTTTTTTATGTTTCAGGGTTGTATCAATCAAGAAAAAGACAAAACTCAAGCTTTTGACGAATCCAGATAAAAGAAGGGTTGTCAAGAAATTTGATTTGATTTACTATTAACACACTAGATTACTACAAACTGCAGATTTGAGCAGTAGGGCGGATGTTACCGTATGGTTACATGAATTCATTACCATGGCTGATATTTATCTAGTGTTTGTGTGACTTCAGGTACTTTTTGTGACCATTGGTGTCATTGGTTAAAATGTCACAGGTGACACTTAAGTTTGAAGTTTCTAATGTATTTCTGTTTTCATGTTCTTCAAAGCTTGAAATGTCATTGAATTACATTTTAACAGGCTATATTACATGTGTTCAGTTGCTATTCTTGATTTATTGAGGCAAAATTGCGTTCTAGTGCCGATTTTGACCCAAGTAATAGCAACAATTGTATTACTAATTTCTAAGTATATTTCCAATTTGAAAGTATTTAGTTCTTAAAATATTATTGAATTTCATTTTAGAGTAGGTTATTGTGCTTTTTTGACTGAAAATAATGATATATTATGGACGAAAGTGTGATTTGGTGTTGCTTGTGACATAAGTAATGGTGTCACCGGTCTTATGTCACAAGTCACATTCAGATGCTCTAATTTCCATGTATATTTCTATTTTTGAAGTCTTTGGTTTCTGAAATATTATTAAATTCCATATTTAACTGTGGTTATTACACTGGTTTGACTGAAATTAATGATATATTGTCGAAATTGCAATTTGGTATTGCTTGTGACATAAGTAATGGTGTCATCGGTCTAATGTCACAAGTGACACAATGTCGCTAAATAAGATATGCTTTGGTCACATTATTTCCCAACATTTTATTCCAAAAGTTTCTGAACATTGCTGGTAATAAGCATATGCAATATTGTTGTTGGTGTTAATGCACAAATATTTTTATGAAATAATATATTTGCATTCTATGTTGCTTGTGACCGATGACACCAAAAAGCAACATTTTCTCCAATAGTTGGTAATATTATTGTACCATGATTGTTGTTGATTGTGTCTTTTTGTCTATAACTTACTAAATAAAGTTTGATACTCAACAAAAATCATTTGGTTATTGAGTTTTTTGTCTCATTTTGGTGTCACCGGTCACAGGTGACACCAGCAACCTATAGGTATATTTGACGATATTATGCTGCGTTAGACCTTAAAGTTATCTAAAGAGCCTTTGATTCATGAAGTACAGGGTTTTTGCTACACATATAGAAACATGAATGGACTATTATGTCACTTTTATTTTGAGAAAAAAAATTGGCACCTTTTGACCTTGGCTCATATATATATATATATATATATATATATATATATATATATATATATATATATATATATATATTATATATATATACCATGGGATGAATAGGATGAATTTAGAATTAGAATGATAAGAAATACCAAGTCTATCCTGATAGTAAAATAGTCCTATAAGATATAACAGATTGAGAGTCGACATGGCAACATGGCATCTCACATTATTCGCATGCCCTAATGAGGGGAGGGACGACTTGTGCAGCAGGCACATTAAACATTCCCTGTCATTAGTCAGTATTATTTCATTAAGCCTCCCGAATTCCGTTCAGTAAAATAAAAAGATTCAAACCTTGATCCCGATACTATCTAGTCGACAAGTTTTGGATGTGAAAAGTGCTTTAGTCTTTCATATTTCTTATTAAAACAACGTTGTACACATTTCATGGAGACTTTATTTATTTTTCTGTTTTTGGAATGATTTTAATGATGATTTTGAATTCACCTGACAATGAGATTTCTCGGAGAAAAAAATCAATTTCAAATGTTTACCCTGACACCTATCTTCATAGAGGAAAACGTTTAAGGAAGAAAGGTGTTGATTTTGTTTTCAAAAAGTTCATTCAATGTTTCTAACTTTTGAAAAAATGGAAAGAAAAGCATGTTGAATATATATAGTACTTGTTGCAATTTGAAAATACTTCTTATTTATTTATTTTTTTATACCTGTCCATGAAATTTGGTTTCCTTTTTTACCAGTCATCAGTGCAATATATTGAGTACCACTGCAAATGATATTGATATCAAATGTTGAGCATTTGTATTAGCGCAATAATAATACGGCATACGGAATATGACTTTTCTGGATGACAGGCCTCTGATCCCGTTGTGTTCATTATCAATAAGTCACGAGCGACGTATGGAGACATACATTTTCAAATATTTATTTTCAAAATCTTGACCTTTGAAAAAACTACTGGAAATAGTGTAAAATAGAAGTTGGATAGTTAACAAAGTAAAACGATTTGTGAAACTCGAAGAGAGAGAGAGAGCGAGAGAGAGAGAGAGAGAGAGAGAGAGAGAGAGAGAGAGAAGGAGAGATATAGAGAGTGGGGGAGAGTTAGAGATAGATGGGGAAGAGATAGAGAGAGGGGGAGGAGAGTTAGAGAGAGAGAGAGAGAGAGAGAGAGAGAGAGAGAGAGAGAGAGAGATTATCAATTGCCATTTTGCTATTTCTGTCCACCGCATTCATGGAAAACATTTTTAAGTATTCCCCCTTGAATAATTGACAGGGATTGATTGTGTAATCGTGGGGTTATTTCAGCGCTGTAGAATTATCAAGCACTTCTCATAACTTGACAACCGGTTAATCAGTATCAAATTTACAATATATATATATATATATATATATATATATATATATATATATATATATATATATATATATATATATAATATGGGATGAATACGAGCCTGATAAATTACTTTAGAGTTAAAATGATAAGAAATACGAACTTCGAGGTTTTTTTCTTTTTACACTGTAGGAAATAATTATATATCTTTTCCACCATTGTCAATAGAATTTAGAGTCAAGTTTCTTATTTGTGGTTATAATTTTAATATCGAGACACTGACATAATACCTCTTTGAAGCTGCGGGTTACATATATACAATCTCCATTTGCTTTTAAAAGCCTAATAAGCCAAGCTGAACTAATGAGACGCATTAATTGGATTCAATAGTCTGATGTCACGTCCGCCCAGAAACGAGCAGCTCGGTTCTAAACGAAGAAAATCGGTACTTTTTATTCTTCAGATCATGCTGGCTAGAGATTTTTCACATGCCATGTTATCAGAATGTATAAAAGTCAAAACACGATCGGATTTATAATGTTTTGCTCCTCTGGATACACTTTTATGCTCGTCGGAGAAATATTTCATAAGGGCGTCCGCCAATGGTCCGATAGTTTAGAACCAGTGACTAATTTAATAATAATAATAATAATGCTGAAAACTTATATAGCGCTATAACTCCGAGACACCAGACTCTAAGCGCTTAAATTACAAATTACTTTGGCTGAAACATACTCATTCACACACACAAGCACACACACACACACATACACACACACACACACAACACCAACACACAACACAAACCAAACCTATCTTGCTTCTCATACCATCTACTAAAATCGAAACAAATATGTTTTAAGCGAACGTTTAAAAATAGACACAGATTCTTTTTCACGAATGCTCTGCGGTAAGGCGTTCCAAATAGAGGGTCCGAAATGAGAAAAGGATCTCATTCCAGCATTTTTCCGAATTCGAGGGACAACTAGTTTTGTGGAATCACTGGCCGAACGTAAGGGGCGGGGTTTTGAATATCTTTCAATTAGTTCTGAAAGGTAGGAAGGGGCAGTACCTTCAAGACAACGATACACTAAAACACAAGCTTTGAATTTAATTCTTTTCCCAACAGGCAGCCAATGCAGGTCATGAAGTAGAGGTCCGGCAGAGTCGCACCTACGCTTCATGAATACTAGTCTGGCAGCGCTGTTTTGGACAATCTGAAGACGTTTCAGATTGTATTGCGAAACGCCAAACAACAGAGCATTACAATAATCCAATTTCGATAGTACGAGGGACACAACCAGGTGCTTGGTCACCTCCTCAGATATGAACCGTCTAATGGAAGCAATCTTTTTTAGTTGGAAAAAGAGAGATCTAACCAAATTATTAACCTGATGCTCCATCGACAGTCCAGAGTCTAAGAATGTGCCAAGGTTTTTCACTTTGTCAACAATTTGAATAGAGGCATCCCCCAACTTCAAATCTGTTTCACTTTTCCACTTCCTGTTCCCCACATACAGCACCTCCGTCTTATCATCATTCAGTTTCAGTCTGTTCTCATTCATCCATTTCTTAACACTTTGGATACAATTTTTACTATTGGCTGATACTTCTTGTAAATTTCTCGTATTGGAAACGCAGTACAATTGCGTATCATCAGCGTATTGATGGTAAGACAGACCAAAACTTCTGATGATTTTAGACAGAGGGCCAACGTACAAAACAAAAAGAACGGGTCCAAGTACTGAACCCTGGGGAACCCCACAATCAAGAAAGATTTCCTCCGATCTATATTCATCCACCGTAATAATCTGTTTACGATTAAACAAATATGACCTAAACCAATCAAGCGCTGCACCAGACACGCCATAAGTAATTTCAAGACGTTTGAGAAGAAGATTGTGATCAATAGTATCAAAAGCAGACGATAGGTCAAGCAAATTCAGCAAAGAACATGAACCATTGTCTATAACAGAGAGGAGATCATTAACAACCCTAACAAGTGCGGTTTCCGTCGAATGATGTTGCCTATAAGCAGACTGAATTTTTTCTTCAAGACAATTATTTTTAAGATGAGACATTAATTGTTTCAAAACAAGCTTTTCTAAGATCTTAGAGAGAAAAGGAATATTAGAGACAGGGCGATAGTTTTTTAAATTCTCTTTATCGAGATCAGGTTTTTTCAAAAGGGGTTTGACATGAGCAACTTTGTAAATGTCTGGTACAGCACCTGACTGCAACGAATTATTAACAATACATGTAAATGGTGTTAAAATTACATCAATGCATTTTTTTAAAATGGCAGTATTTAAGGGGTCTAAATCACAACTTTTAGTTGGAGACGACATAATGCAATCACATAAGTCAGCTTCAGTAATCTTTGAAAAATGTGTTAATGAATCACCATGAAACGTGTCAAATGTTGTATGGATCGATTCAGACGAGAGTTCTTTCCTGATGGTATCCGTTTTTTCTTTAAAATATTGACCAAAGCGAGTTGGTAGATCTGCACGATCGATTAAAGATGGGAGAGCTGGTTGCGTCTGTTGTCCCAGCAGTTCCTTGGTCAAGGCAAAGAATTGTCTCGAACGTCCCACGTTTTTGAGGCTTTCTTCATAGAATTTCTTTTTGGCCCTGAAATTGACGGCTTTTGCATCATTTCTAGCCGCGATGTATCGCTTCTTATCGACAGCATCTCTGGACTTGAGCCATTTTCTTTCTGCCCGCCTCCTGGCTAATCCATTCAATTTTATTTCGGTATTATACCAGGGTGCTTGACGTCTCACTTTTACTGCTCTAGTTGTTAAGGGAGCATGCTTGTCCACCGTACCAACAATTGACTCGTGGAGACCATTCGCATCATGTTTATTTTTAACGTTATGGTCAAGGTCTTGTTTAAAAAT
>NC_088366.1:44094540-44109540 GCF_034508935.2 Berghia stephanieae
TCGGTGTCGCTCGAGTCATTGTGTAAACATTGGTAAGACTATAGTAAACGGTAGCCAATGGTCAAGATTCGTTTAATCTTCTCATATTATTCTCCACGGTGTGGTAGAATACTGGGGCGGTGTCACTGGAGCAAGATTTAAAATCTCAAAATGTGGATCCGAGCGTAGCCTTGTTAACTCTCACCGACTGACACTTCCCTAAAAATTGCGTCATTGTGCACGGCGACGATCATCAAAAGTAAGTGAAAACGAGATTTGAGTCGTTAGTATAAAAAAGTGAGCCTGTAAATCGAGCGATATCCATTAAACGTGCTCAAAGCACTTTACAACGGATCCCTATTCAATAGCAACACTTAGCATGCGGGACGAGACATGAACCATGTTAGGCGATACTTATTACAATTCCTTCCTATAGAATCAACGTTGTTAATGGCCAGATACTCATTTTACACCACAGAGATTGTGAGTAAAGCATTTTCCAAGAACTAAACTGTGCGCCGTGCAGAGCGGGACCCCAACCCTGTGCTCAAGGAGACAAAATGAAATGATCCCATTGGTTGAATTATAAAATACGATAAACACTATCCACTTTCTTTGATGGTCGTCGCGAGGTCCCAGGTTTGAAAGTTGTTGGTAAGACGAGGGTCATTTAAATCGATCGATTTTTGAAGGACGAGTTTTCTGGCCAAATTTCTAAATATGTGGTTTTCAAGAGTACGGCAATAGTCCACGGCTTCAAAATGTGTGTGTTTGTGTGCGCCTGTGTGACTGTGTGTGTCTGTGTGCTAAAAGAACTCGCAAGTTAAATGGGTTTTTCTTTGGAGAATTTGTGGATCATCTTGGTCATCGTTATTTGAAGTTAAAATTTAAAAAGTAGCCAAAATGTAAAAGGTGTTTTGTTTGAGTACGGGAGATTGCCATTGTACACGTGACACGGGGTAATAACAACCGATGGACACGAACTTGTTCAAGAAATTGCGAAAGAAGGGTCTCCAGATTGATTTTTTTCAACAAGAACAGCAACAAAATAGTTAAAGAAGTCAAATAAAAAATGCCAACAGTTTTTGTTTTTTTGTTCCGGGCATCGCCTTTTCTCTGAAAATGTGCAAAACAGAAGAGCCAACTCTTTATTATTATTTTTTTTCCTGTTGTCAGATAACATTAAAATGTCGATGTTTAGGCCAGACAGATCCTATTACTGCATCACATGAAACTGAACACGGATGACAAATTTAGAAATGTTGGAATGCGTTGGGTCTTTACTCGGGGTTGACTGTTAATTAATCTTAGGAAAAGAAAAAGAAAAAGAAATAAAAAGGCAATAAAAGGGAGGGGGGGGGGACAAAAAAAAGAATCACATGACAAGAATCGATTTTTACACAATACCTTTTTATCTCGGAAAAAGAGAATTGCACCATTGTTAATAACATCTTCATTAGAAAAAAAATTATCAAAGAATATATATATATATATATATATATATATATATATATATATATAATATATATATATATATATATATATATCTGCCCCTTTAACTCTCCTAGAAACAGTTTTGCATTTTGATTAAATATATTATCAACATTTGAATTTGAATAAATCAGGTAACATCCAATAATACAATGATATGTCGACATCTTTAGGAGAATATGTTTACAGTTATTTTCGGGTAGGATAGACTGAGTTAAATCAGGCGTTACCCGCAGTGCAGCACCACAAATTGATCAATAAGGGTCAAGCGTCTTGCTCAATTTCTTTTTTAAAATAGGCTTGAACAGGACTCGCCCGGTTGAATTTGAGATGGCTTGTCCACGGGAAATCTAGTCCGCTCAACAATGAGCAAAACTTAACTCGAGCATATAATTTGAGCATTTGTAGAGGTCAATATCTATTAATACTGTGCGGCTAAGTGGTCTTGTGGTATAACACTCGCTTTCTGATCGGAAGCTCCTGGGTTCGAGCCTCGCTCGGCGCTCGGAAAAAGACTCTTTACCCACATTCTCTAACCATACTCAGGTGTAAAACGAGTACCTGGCCGTTAACAGAACAGCGTTGTCTCTGTCCCGAAAAATTGTAATATCGCCTAACAGGCGTCATGTCACGTCCTACATGTTAAGTGACGCTGTTGGCCAGGGACCCCTTGTAAAGTGCTTTGAGCACGTTTAGTGGATATTGCTCTATATAAAAGCTCATTCTTTATTATGCTCAAAGCGCTTTAAATGAGGTCCCTAGCCAACAGCAACACTTAACATGTAGGACGAGAGATGATGACGTGCGTAATTACGAGTACAATATTTTTCCTACAGAGACAAGGCTGTTACAGGTCACGTCGTACTCATTTTACAGCTGAAAAGGTGGGAGAATGTAAGTAAAGGACACTTTCCAAGGACTCAACTATGCGCCACTCATAGCAGGACTCGAACCCTGAATCTTCTGGTCTGAAGGCGTGTTTTGTTTCAAATCACTAGACCACATAGCCGCAGATAACAGTGTGTGCTTGTTTGTTTATTTTCCTTACATATCTTTTCTCATCGGTTTAATTAGAGATGGCTATGGGGGCTATGGCTGTTTGTCTAGAATCGATGATCGGGAAGAACTGATAGGGTAGAGGGTAATTGGAAGTGTGGACTGGAATTTGATTAGAGTTAGCATGGTGTACCGCTGAGAAAGGCAAAGAGTGCATTACTGATCCAAGCTGTCGGGTAAATGGAAAATGTCAAGAATGAATATAATAAACAACAACAACAACAAAAAATGAAAAAACAGACTTTAAAAAGAACACAAATACCAAACACGGGTTTAAAACCATTCTTCAGCCAACAACAACAACAAAAAAACAACAACATTCTGTCGCCGATATGTTATTTTAATAATGCATTTATGTTTTCGTTGTTTTTATTGTTGGTTGAAGAAGGGTTTTGAGCCCGAAACGTTCCATGTTTGGTATTAATTTCATTCCTTTTTTAAAGCTGTTGTTTTCATTTTTGTTCATTACTTTTTACAGAGCACAGATTCTAGCGGCTTAGTATCACTTTGAAGAATGAATATACAAAAACATCAAAATAAAAAAAAAAGATCAATATACTTATAACGGAAAGTGATTGGTTCGCTGGGCCAGTTAGACATGGCGTCCTAACTCTCTCCTTACCAGCGATTTTCAAAACTGTCCCTGAACTTTCCCACCATCCAACACAAAAAAAAATATTTTCTAACTCAAACATAAAAGCAACAAGTGCATTCTATACGTATTACATACTGTTCAGCAAATTGAGCTCTACAAAACAGTGTCCAGTTTCATAACAAAACATTTTCTTTTATATTTGTGATGCACAAAAGAAATTAGAATGAGATAAATGTTGGTTGCATCGTAACGTTTGTGACGATTTTCCTGTGCATGGTAAGGAGAGGGTTAAGAACAGCAGGCATATCATTCTGTTTTTAACGCTATATTATAGAAACCGTCATAAACTGCAGCTATAGGAGGATCTTATAGCTCTGAAAGACTTTTTGTTTCTCACCGACACAGAAAGTATCGGGTTCTGGAGAGTTCTTTTTTTTAAACTCTAAACTGGAGCAATTTATAAAATTCACTGGCTCAAAGTGTTGGGTTTTTCTCTCTCTGTCTTTAAGAGTACGGTGTAATCTAAAAAATAAAACAACACATTTTAATAATTTGGCCAGAAAATTAGTCATTCAAAAATCGATTGAGTAATAATAGGACGTCCCATCTTGTAAAAAAACCTCAAAAAATCAAAACAAAAACCCTCCCAAATCTGTGTCCACTTGAAGTAATTTTGACTAATTTTGACAAAATGAGAGTCATTTTAATCGATCAAGATTTGAAATTAAGTTTTCTGGCCAATTTTTAAAACAATTTTCTAAAGTAAAGCATAATTGTCAGACCAAATAAACAAACTGCGGGTTGTTGGAAACGATAATTCTGACATGCCAGTAAAATCTTCATTTGACAAGATAATGGAATTGAGGATGTATCCAACCGACAAAATTCATGCATAACTCAATACAACCCCCCCCCCCCCCCCTCCCCTTCCCCCTCCTTTCTTGCTTTGCAGGGATTTAACCAGAAGCCTGATATGAAGGGGATATTCACTCTGTTCACGTCCAGATCAATGCTTTGATCAACGCGGGAATTGACAGCTTGGGGAAAAAAACGATGTATTAGGGCATGAAGAAATGGATAGATCACCAGGACATGCGGAGACCAGCCAGAACAAGTCATGGCAAACGTTTCGTCAGACTGATCCCATTCACCTATGCCCATCATTTCATGTCCTGGATATCGTTACATTAATTGGCGTCCTTTTCTTACTACCACTCTTATAATATCCGTCACTGACCAAATACCAGGTACTCATTCACACCTGAGTCGACCAATGATCACGCTTAACATAGCTTGAATTTCGGGACAAGACGACGCGCGCAGCGTTGAGTCACCAAGTCAAACATTGAGGAGAGTCAGTTTGTGTCTTAAACTTCCTCCTTTTGATAATGTCGATTTTCAACTTAAATGTTTTCATCTAGTGCAAACTGTCATGACGCGACGAGTCACTTAAAACAAGGAACGAAAGGGAATGTAGTCCTTCAGAGCCATAAGGCCCAAGGTGCCGCAGTTTATCCCGGTTTACATAGCGTAGCGTTAAACAGACAATAATAGCAATTGCTTGTTACCCTTTGGATAGCACAGTAGTCTATTGTAAAGTACGTTACGCAACTTCTAACAGACCCAGTAAGCTGCTGGCTATACAGGGAATCATAAAAATATCCCGACTTCACTCGGGATCGATCCTGGTCCCTTTGCGTGTGAAGCAAATTCCCTACCAACTCTGAGCTATCGAGACCCTACGGCGTGGCTACTCAGCAGTACGGTCTTTGCTTCGTACCCGAAATGTAACGAGTTCGATCACCCGCCGCTGCTCCTGTATGGCCGTGAGCAAGTCACCTCGCCCTAGCTCAAACTTGCGGCACTGTACTGCGGCTGACGTCTAGATTATTCAAGTCTTCCCTTGGAATAGACCCTAAAGACAAATTTCGCCTATGGGATGAATAAAGGGAATCACTTAAAATATAATCAGCATTATTTTAAAAAAAGAAAAGGCGAAGAAAAGAGGTGGGTTGGGGAATGGGTTAGCAGCAGGCGGTTACAAAATTGTTATAACAGCATGCATTTATGAAATAAAATTTTAATGTGTTATAAATAACGTGTTTAAAGAAAAATAAATCATAACTCTTCCAAAAGATAAAATGCCAAATGCCCTTTTTTTTCGCTAAACATAAACTTGACTCTTTTGATCCCCTTTCCATCAGGCGTAATAAAATGTGCACGGACCGTGAAGATGATTAAAAATCTGAACTGCCGAAACTATTGCAAAACACATTTTCTTTCTTTTGAATCCAATTTATTTGTCTTTCAAATCTCCATGATTTAGCCATTATATGACCTTCAACTTGTCGAAATTTTTAAAGCCTGAAACCTTTGTGAAGAAACAAACAAACCTGTTTATAAGGTCTCAAGTTTGCTAGATTTTAACATAAATATTCTGAAATAGTGTATGAAACAGTGCCAGACAAAGCAGATTACAAGAGAGAAAAAAAGACATCCCCAAAAAAATCAGCCTGTCTGGACTGAGGATCGAACCTCAGACCGCCTGATTACCGGTCAAACGTACCATCTTTACACCAAGGCGGTTACCCGATAGTTGACACGATTTTCATGCCTGTGTCAGTGTCATCATTGTCCATATCAAATTTAGATATTAGGGTGCGGGCACCGGTATAAGATAAAGATCTGAACAAGTGTGTATCAGAAGGTATGAGGTTCGATTGTTTTACGAGACAGACTGAATTTCTGGGATGGTTTTCTTTTTCTTGCATTTTACTTTCTTACTTTTGTCTGGCATCGTTTCATACACGCTTGTTCCGATCTTTATATGAATGTCCACAACGGTGAGCGTTTTACACTGTGTGAATCCTCGATGCATCGCAAATATTGAACACAGAGAGTTAGAACTTAGAACAAATTGTCTTCCTTTAATTTAAGGAGGTCACTTCCAAAGTACGACGTGCACATATTTGCAGGTTTGATAACCGAATTTAATTATGGGCTCATTGTTTTAAAAAAAAATGACGCAAAATATTGTCCATTACAACAATGTTAAACCAGGCCCATAAGTGGGTTCGGATGCCAGACCTGTATATATGTACACATAGTCTAAGTCGGATCTTCATCATTCATAGAAAACTGTAATTTTTTTCCATCTATTTATTGACTTAAGGAAAATACTTGTCTTATTTGGCTTATAGAACAATACCCTGAGTTTAAAACTTCAAGTTTTCTTTGACCATTCTGTCCAAACGAGTGCTTGAAATCTAGTAAAACATTTTTCAATTGGCTGTAACTTAGTAGGAAAGGAAAGGCACATTCTTTTTTGAAGTAAAGTTGTTGTTTTTGTGTTTTTTTTTTTTGGGGGGGGGGGGGTCAAACTGCGAGAGGCGTTTTGTCCGCATACAGCAGCACAATCGTAAAATGTTTTCTATTTATGGGCAGCATCCTGAAATACGTAGAATCAATTTCAATTGCTAATCACCCCTATCCCCTCATACCCAACCCCCTCGCTTTATCACAAACAGTTCCTTTGATGAAGCCAAGCAACGCGTGAAACGGAGAGGGACTACAAAGAAAAGAAATCTATTTTGTCTTTTTTCAAAATCGATAGCTCCATCTTTTGATGTTGATTGGTTATATTACATCATCATCACGACTACCACCACCACCACCACCAATACCATCACCACTATCATCTTGGTCATCATGATCATCATCGTCATCATCATCGTTATCATAATGATCAACGATCGTCAGAATTATTATCATCATAATCACCATCACCATCATTATCATCATCTTCTTATACTTCTTCTTCTTCATCATCATCATCATCATCATCATCATCATCATCATCATCATCATCATCATCATCATCATCATCATCATCACCATCATCATCAATTATTTCACCACCGTTATATTTAATTTTCACCAAGACTAAACATTACAGAAACCGAACAAGTCTCCAATTCAGCATCATTTGTCTTCGTTTGTCTTCACCATTCACTTACACGACGCATCCCTCCAGCAAACTCTATAGGAACTTTACCTACGTCAGCGATTAAATCTCTTCCCTACTGATTGAAAAAAAGAGGATCGATACCCATGGATTCGAATTGGGAACTGGCATGAAAACTCGATACGCCAAAGTCCTGCCTCAAATTACAGCGGACCAATTTGGGAACAAGAAAACTGACCTCCAAATTACCTATTTGGGGAAGAAAAAAGATGTAAAAATACCAAGATGCACTGAAATAAATTAATAACTTTGTAAAGCGTCCAGCGGATATTGCACTTTATAAATGCTCTAGGTTGGTTTTTTGTTGTTGTTATTTTCTTGTTTGGTTGTTTGTTTGTTTTTTTTTTTTTTTTTTGTTTTTTTTTGGGGGGGGGGGGGTTAAATTTATGGTTGGGGGGGGGGGGGGGGGGGGGTGGATCGCAACAAATACGCGCATTATTCATTCTTGATTTACTTTAGCAGTCAAATTATAATATTCATTCTTTCCATCATTGAAAATGCTGGACGAAATTTATCATTGTTCATGGACATCGAGGTCAAAGAGTTGAGTAGATAATTCGATTGACTCCTCGCTCCCTCCCCGATCATCAGTCGATACAATGACCTGCCGCGTGCAAAGCCATTCCCTATAATTTGGTGGTGGTGGGGGGGGGGGGGAGCAGTGCCTATTTCAGTTCTGTCGTACTCTAGAAAAACCCATATTAAAAAATTTAGCCAGAAAACTCGTTCCACCAAATATCGATCGATTTAAAACACCCTCATCTTGGCAAGAACGCTCAAACCTGGAACCCAAATATCCATCGATTTAAAACACCCTCATCTTGGCAAGAACGCTCAAACCTGTGACCCAAATATCCATCGATTTAAAAACACCCTCATCTTGGCAAGAACGCTCAAACCTGGGACCCAAATATCCATCGATTTAAAACACCCTCATCTTGGCAAGAACGCTCAAACCTGGGACCCAAATATCGATCAATTTAAAAGGACCCTGTGAGCTCCCAGGTTTGGATGTTTTTTGCCAAGATCAGGGTCATTTAAATCGATCGATATTTGAAGGACGAGTTTGCTGGACAAATTTTTAAGTACGTGTTTTTTTTTCCCATAGGAGAGCAGTCAACTGGTAAAACATTAATGACCTTCCCACTTGGCTATAGATAGTATGCGCTTGGCTAAGAAGCTCACAACATTGCCATCCGGAAATACAACAGACCAACACACAAAACTCTATGTAACCATGAACTTGTATAGTCTGGATAAAACAGTTTAGTGAGAATTATTAATAAACGTGAGGAAAAAAACACAATAACAAAGACCCGAGTGACGTCAACTTCATTCTATCTATAATATATTCATAATAATTTAAGGACTGAGACTGGCTTTCTGGATAAATTTTTTAATACGTCTTTTTCCATTGAACGCAGTGGACTTAACCCAATCAAGGACTCAGTGTAGCGCCGTTCACATCGGGACTCGAACCCGAGACTTGCAAGTTTCAAGCCGAATGTCATTGAACTGTACTGTCGTGGCCTGGAAAGAAAACACGTATTCAAAATTTTGTCCAGAAAACGTGTCTTTCACTTTCAGCGAAGTCCCATGTTTGAGAGTTTTGCCAAGATGAGGGCCATTTAAATCGATCGATTTTTGAAGGGCGAATTTCTGACCAAATTTTACACAGTTTTTCTGGTGATGTGTTTTATGTCTTTTATACATTTTAGGATCACTCTGTGATTAAAGAGGAAATGCATTTGGCGCTCTTCTTGTCAGTTGACTGCTTAGGAGGCGATGATATAATTAGCGTATTCGCCTCCTAATCTGAAAGAAAGCATATCTGTCCACCCAGCAGTAAATGGGTAGCTGGTTCACTTTAGATATATATGGCAACGGTACAGACGACGTAGACAAAAACTGCGATTAAAAGAAATTATACAAATTTACCATTCTCAAGGCTCTTCACACTGTTTCATTTATATCCCCCCCCCCCCCAGCAAGCCATATGGAACCATATTTCCATTTCAAACAGTACCAGTTGCCTGTTAGGCGTCCTTTTCGTTCTAACTCTCATACAATATCTTTCATTGTTTATAGCCAGGTATTTATTTACACATAAGTCAATTGGTGTTATGTATGTTAACGCCTTATCCTAGGAAACAACGCCGGGAACAAATTTTTCACGATTATTGTAAGCCATCTGGCCACTGACCACGCTTAACATTGCTTGACTTTCGTGACAAGTTGAGACACCGTACCACTGAGCCACCGAGGCACACTGGCGGAAAGTACTTTGAGATAGACTAGCGTCCGATCAAAAGGGTAGCAAGCAATTGCTATAGTCCGTTAATGTTACGCTATAGATACCGGGATAAACTCCGGTCGGCTCCATGAACCTCAGGTCTCTGAAGGACTTTAGAAAAAAAATAATAAGCCCACTTTAAAAGAGAATGATCGCTGATCTTAGCACCAAAAGAATGTGTGTCATTAGCAGTTTCACTGCTCCTTTGGGAAAAAATGGGATTTTACAATCTAGAGTCTTTGCAATGAATTTGGCAGAGCCTCAGCAATTTTCTTCACGTTCGAAGTCTGAGTGAGATTTAGAGAAAGGGACAGAATCTAGTGTCAAATGCATGCGTCCTCAGTTTGGGGGGGGGGGGGGGGGGGGGGGGGGGGGGGTTCGAGAGTAAACGAAAACTGTGCAAAGTACTTCTTCTTCTTCTTCTTCGTTCCCATGTGCAAAGTACAAAAGCGTGTATACATGCGGTACCAAAGTTTTGGGTGCTGTTCACTGTAACATCATTATGCTGGTTCTACTGGCATTGACAGCTGTTGCTTTTGTGTGAAAGTCGACTTTTCGTTGCTTTGCCTGATGCACCGTACAAGGTTAATTATTATGCAAATATGGCTGCTCGAAGCTCGAGGAAGTCTCAGCAGTACGGTCCTTGCTTCGTACCCGAAAGGTACCGAGTTCGACTACCCGCCGCACTGAGTGGCCTTGAGCAAGCCTTAGCTAACTTTGAGGCGCTGTACAGCGGCTGACGCCTGGGTTATTCCAGTCTTCCCTTGGAATATACCCTAAAGAAAAATTTTCTCTATGGGATAGATAAAGGGATTTTTTTTAAACAGCAAAGAGAATTTTAAAAATAGAATAGAGGCTCTAATTTAATTTTTTTGAAAGTCAAATGATTTGTGGGCGTTACGGGTTTCACCTTTGTCAAAGGAGAAACCCGAAATGCCCTAATCGTGTGTCTCTGTGAATTAACTATGGAGCTTCCTCTCAATGGTGTCATTGTTAATTAATCCTATGAGGTTCGATGAGTAGATTCACCAAAGTAAAACATACAATATGAGTGTTGCTCCAAATTTGTTTTTGTTTTTTTTTTTTTTGTTTGTTTTTTGTTTTTTGTTTGTTTTGTTTTTTGTTTTTTTTTGGAAGGGGGAGGGGTTCTTAATTTGTTTTGTTTGTTTTTGTTTTCTTTTGTTTTTTGGTCTTTTTTTTTTTGGTTTTGGATTTTTATTGTTTGATTTGTTTTGTTTTGTGTTTTTGTTTTTTAATTTTTTTTTTTGGGGGGGGGGTTTGTTTGGTTTGTTTTTTTTTTGGTGTTTTTTTTTTTGTTTGTTTCTGTTTTTCCTTTCTTACCTTTTTTTTTGGAGCAAACCTGCAACAAATGATTGTGTTGTCATAAGGGATTTTAGTCATTTCAAATACGTGATTAAGAACATACGAGAATCGTTCAATCACAATTAAATCCCGTCTATAAAGGAAGCTGACCTTGATTTATTTTCCCTAGATTCCATCGCCTAACATTTAATAAAATTAATTTCATTTCAAAAGTTATTGTTGGCTCAAAAAATCAACATTATCATTACGACCGTCCTCTTGCAATGTCTGCACAACAAACTTTTGTTATTCTCTACTATTAATACTACTTCTACCATACACAGACAAAACCATATTTTTAACATTTTGGCCAGAAAACGTCGAATTCACATAATATCGATCGACTAAACTGACTCTAACTTGTCAGATATACTTTAACTGGAGACTTCAAGGAGAACAGTCTGTAAATGTCTTTTATTTTTAAGTCTCCTGTTTAAGAACGTTTCAGCCAAGTTGAGGGGTTTTTTTAATCGATCGAAATTGGAAGTTAAAGTTTTCTGGCCAGAATGTAAAAATGGATAGATATTTTGTTGTTGCAGCAGTCTAGTGATGTAAAAACGAATTCCCTGGAGATCGTGAAACTAATCACCACACGAGATTGAAAGAGGAATGTATGTGACATTTGCTTTTATGGTTTGCATAGGAGGGGGAAAAAACAAAACGAGAGAGAGAGAGAGAGAGAGAGAGAGAGAGAGAGAGAGAGAGAGAGAGAGAGAGAGAGAGAGAGATTCATTTAGTTGTTAAACGATTTTATTCGAGCCTTTTATCTGGCAAAAAATAAACCAGTCGGGAAAATAAATTCGGAATATTTCGAGGATTATTTTTTAGACACATAACCTAGTTACAACAGACAGGGTTATATATAGAATCTCTGGTAACAGTATACGGTTCCCCCTCGTCCTCCTTACTATCGTTTTCATCCTAGCTGTTATTGGGTAGCTCAGTCTGGTTTGAATAAAAATCGAGGGGTAAAAAAAGCAGGTGTAAGATAAATATCCAAAGAAGTGAATGTTTTTGAAGCGCCAAACAAAGCAGAATGAACTTTGTATCTAAAAGGTAGATCTAGTGAGCAAGTAGTATTAGAGTATGCGTGAAATCCGGGTGAGTTAAGCGATTCCTAGTTAAGAGAGGCACGGGAGGGAGTTGGGGGGGGGGGGGGGGGGGTTAGGTGCCTTGTCATGTCGCAAAAGCAAAGCGGTGATAGAGTAGTCAGTGGTATGGTGGGTGACAACGTTCTGTATTTGGTATTTTGTTCTTTCTATTTTTTTTTATTTTTTTTTTTTGGAAGCTATTATATTCATTTTTGTTTATTACTTTTTATTAGTCCACAGCTTCTAGCAGCTTATTATCGTTTTAATAATTTCTGCTACCATTCGTCTGATCAATAACCACCGATCTAATCGTTCGTTGTCACCTAGAGAGTAGTCACAGCGATGTGATTCGGGCATCACTGAAATATTTCATTAGGTTAAGGGTTATCCCATCTCTCCCCCCCCCCTCTCTCTCTCTCTCTCTCTCTCGCTCTCTCTCTCTATCTCTCTCTCTCGCTCTCTCTCTCTATCTCTCTCTCGCTCTCTCGCTCCTCTCTTCTCTCTCTCTCTCCTCTCTCTCTTATATATATATATATATATATATATATATATATATATATATTATATCTGTCTCTCCCCCTCAATCTCAATCTGTCTATCCTTCTATCTCTATCCCTCTCTCTTTCTATCTATCTGTCTAGCTATCCCTCTATCTACCTACCCTCTCTCCCTCTCTATCCATCTATCTTCCTCACCGTCACCCCTCCCCCTTATCTCTCTCTCTCTCTCTCTCTCTCTCTCTCTCTCTATATATATATATATATATATATATATATTATATATATATATATATATATATATATATAGCCTCTCTCCTTCCTTCCCTATCAATATTTCTATCTATCTATCCATCTATCTATCAATTTATCTATCTATCTATCTATCTATCTATCCTTCCCTCGCTCTCGCTCTCTATGTATCTCCCTCGATCTCTCTCTCTCTTCCCTCTCTCTCTCTCTCTTTCTCTCTGTGTGTGTGTGTGTTTGTGTGTGTGTGTGTGTGTCTTCTCTCTCTCTCTCTCTCTCTCTCTCTCTCTCTCTCTATTCTCTACTCTTCTCTTTTATCTATATATCAATCTATCTATCCCCCTTTTAGTTTATATCCCTCCCCCCCCCCCCCCCCCCCTTGATGCTTTAATAATATTCCCATATGATTCCAAAACCAATTTTTTTGGGCGGTCGGGTGAGAAAGGTCGGTCATGAATGCAACACACCGACAAAAGATCTTTTTTCCCTTTTGTCCAAAAAACTGTTAATTTCTTACATCGATCGGTCAAGATGACCCGAAACTTAAACAAAAATGCCCGACTCTTACGAATTTTTGGAGAGTTTGGAGTCTTCTTGGTCCAGCGACATTTATTTGAAGTAATAAATCTATAAATTTGAAACACATTTTATTTTTCTTTTGGCCAAAATGAAATTAAATGTGTTTTGCAAGTCTTAGGGAAATGAGTGCACATGGCATTTAGATACTTAAGGGCTGAAAAAAATATAGAGAGATATAGCAATCAGCTAAAAGCTTTTGTTAATAAGAGTTGTAGGTTAGCGAACTTCGAGTATGATTGTCGAAGATGGACAAAGGCGATATGGACGGGGGGGGGGGGGGGGGGGGGGGGGGGTAGGAGAGCAGAAACCAGTTAACTTCGCGAAGACGCAGGTTTGAGAGAATTTTGCCAATATGAGGGTCATTTAATCAATCGATTTTTGAAGGACGAAATTTCTGGTCAAATTTTTAAATACGTGTTTTTCCAGAGTACGGCTGTGAACGGGTTAAAGAGTTAAAAGTTATCGATATTTGGAACAAGAGTGGCAAAGATTAACAAAAAGGAGAGGGAGGGGTGTTTGCTTTTGTAATTCATATGCTGAAAGCTAAAATTATGCTGATTACGAGTTTGGCGTGGATGAAAAACCACAAAGAAGACAATGATGATATTAACGACGATGATGATGATGATGATGATGATGATGATGATGATGATGATGATGATGATGATGATGATGATGATGATGATGATGATTGAAATGACAACAATAATAATTGTAACAACAACAACAACGACAACAAGAACAACAACAACAACAACAACAACAACAGCAACAGCAACAAAAGCGAGCATCAACAACAGCATCAGCAGCAGTATACCTCAGGACTACTTTCAATACCAGCAGGTTACCAAGACCATGGCACAAATGGTATCATGAACAATGGGTGGAGATTTACTTTTGATTTAGTTATCTTACAATATACTTTTTTGGCAATATGGTGGTGGTGTTGGGGGGGGGGGGGGGGGTGTACGATTATCTATATTGATCGAGGGAGTAAGCAAAAATCGAGCATTTCTCGTTCGTGGCGGACTTTGAAAACAAAAAAAAATTAAAAACAACTAAAAAAACAAACAAAAAACCAACAACAACAACAACAATAACAAAAAAAACCCAACAAAAACACGCATTTCAGATTTTGACCAGAAAACACCTCCTTCAGATTGTCGATCGATTTAAATGACCCCCATTTTGGAAAAAAAAAAACAAAAAAAAAAACAAACTCTCAAGCCTGGAACTTATCGAAGGCCAAGGTTTGAGAGTTCTCGCCAAGTTGAGTGCCATTTGAATCGATCGATATTTGAAGGACGAATATTCAGGCCATAATTTTAAATACGCGTTTGTTTGTTTTCCAGAATATGGCAGATTAGGCTTTCAGATTGGCCGGATGCGTCGTCTGGGTAAGTTTCCATATTTATTGATGCTATACGTTTGGGTAAAATACTCACAACATCCACCAGCCAGGCTAAACATACCAACACATAAAACTGTGTGTAATCTTTATAACGTCTGAGGTCTGATCGATATAATTCAGTGAGAACTGATCACTGATAGACTGTCTAAAAATAATAACAAAGAGCTGAGTGACGTCATCTTCATTCCATCTATATGATCTACCGTATCAAAACGGTATTATATCGCAAAAGTAATAAAATAACGGATACATACCACTCGCAGCATTGTATCCCCCCGTTCGTTTGACATCTCGACATTACTTTTAATCCATTTCAAGCTCATCCTCCTCCCCTCCCCCCCCCCCCCCCCCCCCCCCCCCCCCTCCTCTTCTC
>NC_088366.1:44114540-44117040 GCF_034508935.2 Berghia stephanieae
ACAAATAGATTTATTTCACTCAAACAAAAACTGTTGGTTCTTGCTATATTTTTTTTGTTTGTTTTGTTGCTAAACGATCTCTTCAACACAGTGTTAATATACTTTAACTATAGAAAACACTTTTGTTCAAATATTATGATGAACAAAAGAAATTAAAATGACAAAAGTGTTGGCTGTATCGTAACAAATATGACGATTGTCCTCTGGGTGGTAAATAGGGGTTAACTGGTTAATGATCTTTATACCCATTATCCATTCATCCACTATCTATCCACTATCCACCCATTTATTTACCCATTATCCCGTGTTTATGGCCGGTTTGGTAATATAATGTTATGACACTCGACTTTCGATCAATAAAATGTATAGTAAAATAAAGGGAGTTAAAAATGACTGTTATAAAAGATACAAAGCAGATTAAACGACGTTTCGGCCTTTGGCCTTCTTCTGGTAAAACAAGAAAAGGAAATATGTTTATATTATATTAGAATTATAGTGAAAACATTATAGATAAAAATATGTGTGTGTGTTCGTGCTTGTGTATTCGTGCGTGTGTGTGTGTGTGTATGTGTGTGTATATGTGACTGTGTCCGTTTGCTTGTGATGTCGCTCTTCAGAATGAGAGTAATTCTAATTCTTTTGCAATATCTTGGCATGTTCTATGAAGATAACACAACTAGAGCATACATTATCACTTATATTTCGAAATGTAAAAAAGTGTGTATGATACAGATAAAAGAGAGTACAGGGTTCAAGAAAAAAAAAAAGAATAACTGCCTTAAATCAGAGGATGTCTATTTTTTGTAAGGGAAGGGTTTTTAAAAAAATATAATTGCATATTTCTTTCTGCTCTGTCTGACGAAGTGTCATAAGCATCTTTTCATATTTTTATCTTGTTCCAGTGCATGCACTCAACTCTTTAAAAAACCATATGCTAACGATAATTTTGAACTTTCAAACGGAGGGCACGGTTAATACAGACCATATGGTTTTATGAATGTTTGCTTACATTCCTTCAATTTGCCTTAAAACGTAAAAAAAAACTGTAATCATGCATAATAATAATAACAACAACAGCAACAACAACTACAACAACAACAACAATAATAATAATAATATAATAATAATAATAATAATAATAATAATAATAATAATAATAATAAATAATAATAATAATAATAATAATAATAATAATAATAATAATAATAATAATAATAATAATAATAATAATAATAATAATAATAATATAATAATAATAATAATAATAAATAATAATAATAATAATAATAATAATAAAATAATAATAAAATAATATATTTTTTAAAATTATTATTATTATTATTATTATTATTATTATTATTATTATTATTATTATTATTATCGCATCGTATAGTTTAAGAGCTAATAGGTTCTAAAAACCTTTAAATGCTCTGTGCAACTTTTATGCATAGATATAATTTATCAATTATGTAAATAGTATTCAACGTTAATTAATTGATATTATTGAGAATTAAAAATCTAATAATAATAATAATAATAATAATAATAATAATAATAATAATAATAATAATAATAATAATAATAATAATAATAATAATAATAATATAATAATGAGGAGGAGGAGGAGGATGATAATGATGATGATGATGATGATGATGATGATGATCATCATCATCATCATCATAATCATCATCATCATCATCATTATTATTATCATCTCTAGAGAGGAATTTACCGCAGACCGCCATTTACAATCTCACTTCCTTCTCCATCTACTCTAGAAACTCTCTATTCTGTTGCCTTCGTCGTACAGTGATATTCAAGACTTGGGGGCCTGTCTGACGCTGACATTCAAGATTTGAGGGCCTCTCGTGAAGAATGGGCGTAGGAATGTGGCATTCACTTATTACAATGGGAAATAGGAAGACGAGAAGACAATGCCGATTTATGGTGGGAACAAAACAAGAGCAATCGACGAAATATTTTTCTATCTTGTAGCGCTCAATTGTATTTACTGTCAATCCATCTATTTATAAATCTTTCTGTCGATTCATCTACTCATATATATATATATATATATATATATATATATATATATATATATATATATATATATATTTATATATATATATATATATATATATATATATATATATATATATATATATATATATATACAGAAACGAGTCGTCTCGGCCACAAAAATGTGAGTGAAAATTTGCATTTTATATATATATATATATATATATATATATATATATATATTATATATATATAGAGAGAGAGAGAGAGAGAGAGAGAGAGAGAGAGAGAGAGAGAGAGAGAGAGAGAGAGAACGAAGTTGACGTTACTAAGGTCTTTGGATAATACAATTAAGTGAGAATTACTCATAAACGTGGATGGCAGAAAGCAATAACAAAGACCTGAGTGATGTCAACTTCGTTCTATCTATAAACATGAACTGTAACACAAAGTTTTGGTGGAAAGGGGCGCTATAGAT
>NC_088366.1:44122040-44124540 GCF_034508935.2 Berghia stephanieae
AGGAGGAGGAGGAGAGGAGGAGGAGGAGGAAGAGGAGGAGGAGGAGGAAGAGGAAGAGAAGGAAGAGAAGGAGGAGGAGGAGGTGGTGGTGGTGGTGGTGGTGGTGGTGGTGGTGGTAGCGGGGGGGGGGGGGTAATTATGGTAGTGGTATTGGTGGTTGTAGTAGTAGTGGTAGTTAGGTGCGTAAGATCCAGGAATGCCAAAAATTCAACTTTAATCGACGTCGACTTGCAGGTCGACATGCATGAGTGTCGAAATCATCATCCATGGAAACGTACGTACGGAACGATGAACACGACGTCCACTATTGGCATGACGGGGCGCCAGCTATGGTTTGACATTTGCTGAATCTCATTAGGGGAAAATCTTATGATTGGCAGAGGAGTTTGCTTGAAATGCAATAAGTTGGATTAGTTTTGTTCGGTTTCATTAAATTCATTCATTCATGCATTCATTCATTCATTCATTCATTCATTCATTCATTCATTCATCCATTCAAAATCCATGCATTTACTTACTTTGCTTTTTTTCAATTTTAATATATTTCATGTGATGTAATTTTTATGTAATTTTACTTATTAGTTTATGTGCTATTATTCATTTAACTATCCATTCGTTTATTATATTTATGATATTAAATTTATTTATCTTCTTATATTGATTATATATATTATTATCTTACATTCTTTTATTGATTGAATGACGACAAAAGAGCGGTGCTTATGGTGAAAATGCAGCTAGACAGCCAACGATAATTTCAACGATAAAAAACGAGAAAAATCATTATCATCAGCACTCATCCATCTTCACTGCTATTGTGGGCGAGCAGAAGATTAAAAATTGAAAGAAAGGAAGAAAAACAGCAAGCCATAAATCATGTGACAAAAAAAGCCCTTGTTTCATTGGCCAATGCTATATACCATATTATAAAGTAGATCAGTTTTCAGTTGTCTTTGACAGACCGGTTGTCTATATCATTATTCATTATACTGCCGTACTCTGGAAAAACACGTATTTTAAATTTTGGCCAGAAAACTTTATCTTCAAATATCTAACGATTAAAATCTCTCAAACCCGGGACTTTGAAAGATCCAGGTTTGAGGGTTTTGCCAAGATGAGGATCATTCTAATCGATCGAAATTTGATTTGAAGGACGAGTTTTCTGGCCTAAATTATAAACACGAATTTGTTTTATTTGTTTGTTTTTTGTTGTTGTTTTTTTAGTAAAAATGTTTTCAGTTGTTATTTTTTTTCTTTTGTTTGTTTGTTTGCTTTTTTTTTTTTTTATTTTTTTTTTTTTTGGTTTTGTTTTTGTTTTTACAGAGTGCAACAGCATTGCAAATGTCAGTCTTTTTTTTTCTTTGCTCGTCACAAATGAAGTGAAACACGAAGACGAGGATAGGATCGAAGTTTACTCTCAGTTTCTTCATGGAATAAAGAGACGATTTCGGAATACGATATTCGCATGTTGCTGATACGAAGTTATCGATAAACCGATAGAAAGACGATCGCTATCCACGATAGCGCAACGTTAACAAATTGAAAACAGAAAAAAGAACAGTTGAAGTAGACAGTGAGATTTTTTTAAAACTATCCTTACCGGCCATTTTCCGGATTGTCCCCCAAAACACCCAACCTATACAAAAATAGATTTATTTCACTCAAACACATACGCAGTTAGTTCTTGCTATACATATTATTTTTTTTTCTGCTAAACGAGGTCTTCAACACAGTGTTAATATACTCTAACTATAGCAAACATTTTTGTTCAAATATTACGATGTACAAAAGAAATCAGAATGAGAAAAATGTTGACTGCGTCGTAACGAATGTGAGGATTTGCCTTTGGGTGTTAAGGAGAATGTTAAAGGACTAGACAGACGGCGATTAAAGTAAATAATTATAATGGATGTATTGATGGGGGAAAAGGCATATTCTTTTATCGAAAACCATTTGGAAATTGGTTAGATATGATTATATAGTAGTTATTAAAATAATAATTAATAATATAATAATAATATATAATAATAATAATAATAAAATAAATAATAATAATAATAATAAATATAATAGATAAAAAAAAAAGTAAAAGAAGAAAAGAGAAGAAGAAGAAGAAAGAGAAGAAGAAGAAGAGAAGAAGAAGAAGAAGAAGAAGAAAAGAAGAAGAAAGAAGAAGAAGAAGAAGAAGAAGAAGAAGAAGAAGAAGAAGAAGAAAGAAGAGAGAGAAGAAGAGAAGAAGAAGAAAGAAGAAGAAGAGAGGAAGAAGAGAGGAGAGAAGAAGAAGAAGAAGAAGAAGAAGAGAAGAAGAAGAAGAAGAAGAAGAAAGAAGAAGAAAGAAGAAGAGAGAAGAAGAAGAAGAAGAAGAAGAAGAAGAAGAAGAAGAAGAAGAAGAAGAAAGAAGAAGAAGAAGAAGAAGAAGAAGAAGAAGAAGAAGAAGAAGAAGAAGAAGAAGAAGAGAAGAAGAAGAAGAAGAGAAGAAGAAGAAGAAAAAGAAGAAGAA
>NC_088366.1:44137040-44192040 GCF_034508935.2 Berghia stephanieae
TAAGATAAGAAGAGAGATCAATATATCTTTCAATTTTAATTTTAGAAGCCCCTTGATGAAGGAGAAAAACAAGAGCCTCCAATTAGAGATGTATCAGCCAATGCCCCATCCATTCCAAGTGTTGCTGCTCCACCTGCTAAACCAAGACCAAAGAAAGGTAGGTTTGGTTTAGGCTTCAGAGCATGAGAAGTGTTTTTATTATTATTATATATTATTATTATTATTAGTAGTAGTAGTAGTAGTAGTAGTAGTTGTTGTAGTAGTAGTAGTAGTAGTAGTTATTTTCTCATTCAACGAATGGATGAAGAAGTTATATTTGTACAGCCTACCTAAACTTGTAGGATGGATATCAAAGATATAGAAATAACATACATTTTTCCATTTATATATTTATATTTTAAAGTTCATAGAGCACAATAAACTCATAGAAATGCCATAAATTTAGCGCTGTTTATTTTTAACGGTCCTGTTTTTATTTATAGCTTTCTGTTTATATCAAAACTTGATTTTTCATTTCTTTTATGATTATTTAATTGTTACCAGCTCCAGAAATTCCGGTTTTTGAGAGGAGAAATTGGCTGATCCATTTGCACTATGTCAGGAAAGAGTTTGACACATGCAAAGTTCTTATCAGGGAACAACTTTCGGAATCGGGTGGCATGTGTGAATATGCTGTTTACATTCAAGGTAATGCTGCTGTTATATGTTACACATAAACTAGGGGTGGACTAAGTTGAAATATCTAATTGATTTAAAAGATGTCCACTGTTATGGTACAATATCCTTTTCGTCATTCATATTATATTTGTCATATTTTCTCCAGATTATCTTATATAATACATTTCATTGAAATCCCCCTTGCATGTAATAAATTAGGAATGAGATTTATATTTAATCTTATTTTTTTTAATGGAAACTTTCATTTTCAGAGCCATCTCACATCATCTTATAAACCATAGGTCTGACAATTTCATTGACTGGATCTTTATAAGATTTTTAAAAAAATTGGATTAGTTTGTCTTGTAGATTTTAGGAGAATAATCTCCTAGAAAATTATAGGATGCTACGAGTCATAGTGACCCAATTAGTCATAATCAATGTTCATGTCTTTTTCTCCAGCATTGATACTGAGACAAGAGGGAAAAATTCAGGAATCCATGGATTTGTTCCAGACATGTTCTCTCCTCAACCCACAAAATCCAGAAAATCTTAAACAAGTGGCCAGATCGCTGTAAGCTTTTTATTTATTTAGTTTAGTTGTTTCTCTTTGCATGTGTTTATTTCTTTGAGCATTTATAATCGTTTAATAGATATAAATAGATCCTTTAGCTTTACCTTGATTACAGGGGAACTCAAACCTAGGGTCACAATGGAAATATCATGACTCTAAAAAAAACAAGCATTTATATAGCACAATATCCACTAAACGTGCTCAAAGTGCTTTACAGGGGTCCCTAGAAAAACAGCAGCATTTAACATGTACAACAAGACATGGCGCCTGTTAGGAGATATTACAATTTTTTCCAACAGAGACAGTGCTGTTAACAGCCAGGTAATCATTTTACACCTGAGTACAGTGAGAGAATGTGAGTAAAGAGATTTTTCCAAGGACTCAACTATGTGCCAAGCGAGGCTCGAACCCAGGACCTTCTGATCCAAAAGCGAGTGTCATACCTAGCCACATGGCTAGATTGAGAGTTCCTTAAAGGATACTCTAGACCACTAAGCAAGAGAGTGTGAAAGAGCTAGTATTTATAATTAATTATAAATGTAAGAAATAAATGTGTCACTGAGGTGTAACGATAGCATTTCTGGCTTGCTTTGACCATAATACTTTCAAGATTTCATCTTCCAACCACCACATATAGTAGTAGTAGTAGTAGTAGTAGTAGTAGTAGTAGTAGTAGTAGTAGTAGTAGTAGTAGTAGTAGTAGCAGCGGCGTGGCGTATTGACGGCGTATGGTGGTGCCATGATTAGAAGAAGAAAAAAATTCTAAAACAGTGAACACGGTTAAGAGGAGAGAGCACATGTTAAAAACTCTCTTTTTTGGAAGGGTGGGGGGAGGGTCGATGGTTTCTACGAGTGGACAAAACTCACAAAAACAAATAATTCATGAAAACATCAAGCCACAACACTGAGATACAAGTCCGTATGAAAAGGTCTTTGTAATTATTCTTTGTCCCCCATTTAAAGGATTGGTTTTGGTCGATAATGCAATCAATATGTGATAAATGTAAATCAAAAGAGAAAAAAAAAACCTATGACAGAAATTACATACTTTTAGTACTTGTAAAGAAAATCTGCACGGCGATGTTTCATCTCTGCAAATCTTTTTATAATGTGTTTATTGAAATTTGGAATGGCATCTATTTCAGCTTTGTGAATTGACAGAATCATTAACGAATTTAACTGCTCTGTGTTTCATTGAATTTCGCAAGAAATTTTTCACTCTTTTAAGGGTGCTAAAACAACGTTCAGGAGGTTAAGAATTACGATGGAAGTGGTTAAGGTCACTATAGCCTATAGATGTCCATGATTTGTCAGTGTTTGTTGTATCTGTAAAAAGTAGACAATAAAAACAAAAGAAACGTTTTTTTTGTGAGCCATTCATGCCTGTCATACCATGTCACTGAAAAAGAGCGTTTTCGAGATTTCCACACCTGTGTTAATTCAAAATCAGTTGGTTGGTGAGGAACTAGTCTTTTTATTTCTAATTTGTCATCTAGTGTCCATCTCCCAAACAGGTCGGTGAAGTAAAGAGTCAACTTGATTCATTGCAAATCATTGTTTAACAAAACAAAACTTCAAAGTATATCTCAAATAATGGAAATCAGTGGACTACGATTAATGATTGCACAAATAAAAGGTAGATTCAGATCTTAAAGCATCACAAAGAAAAAATCACTCCACTTAAGTACTTAAAAAATCCAAAAACACACCAAAGTATAACTGTTGACAATCTTTGCTTTCTTTCTCTGACTTACACAAATACACACGCACAAACAAACACACACACACACACACACACACACACAAATAAACACTCATACACACGTAACCATCAACTCGGCGCTACAAGCAAGAAAAATATCGGTAAATTCGTCCACAATGCTTCGTTGCAAAGAATTACTTTATTCAATAATCGTGAAAAAGAGTTGGGGGGGGGGGGGGGGGTTGATATGTCATATTTTTAAGTTTTATGTTGTCTTTCTTTGCTGCTTACAAATAAACTTGACAATGATCAGTGTTTTTGACAGTTAATGTAATATTTTGGATGGCCGAAGTTACCCTAATTTGGCGCATCCCCCCGTCCAACGGTGGAGCTCTCAGATCCTGGCACAAGTCGAGGGGTTTTCCGCTATTTGAAGATAGTATAATTCAACCCAGTTTCTCGCTCAATCAGCTGTAGCGATACTAAAGGATAGAGCATTAACTGGAGCTTGGATTGCTTTGCACCACGGTGTTTGATTTAGTCACTACTTCGCGCAGTGATGTCACCAACACACGAGTCGGTGCAGTGCGTGATTCGGAATCTTGAATAGAGTGGAGACTAAAAAGGCAGTATGTTGTTGGCGAGTTGGCGAAAGACTGTGGAGTTAAAATTTCTCAGTTTTATTTTTTATTAAATTATGCTGTTAATGATTTTTAAAAGATTGGTACGGTGCCTGGCACCATTCGATCCAATGGCCCCACGCCACTGAGTAGTAGTAGTAGTAGTAGTGTAGGTGGTGGTGGTGGTGGTGGTTATTTTCTCATTCAACGAATGGATGAAGAACTTATATTTATATAGCCTACCTAAACTTCTAGGTTGGATATCAAAGATAAAGAAATAACATTTTTCCAGGTATACATTTATATTTTAAAGTTCATAGAGCACAATAAACTTATAGAAATTTACTGCTGTTTCTTTTGAACGGTTCTGTTCTTATTTATTATTACTTATAGTGCAGGTTTACAAATTTAAAGTGTGCATTACCATTTAAAAAAAAAATTATATTGTCCTATTTACTTGCATGTCCCAAAATCATAAAGATTGGTATAGGATTTATCTTCTAAAATGATCAAATTTGACTCATTACGACATTAAAATAACGTGGTTTGGATAAGCTTTCAAACTACTGAATTTATAGCAACCAAATTATTAAAGTCTGTATGTATTAAAACCCATAATATTCAATGTTAGCATTTGTTTTTAAAAAAACGTATAGACTGTTTTTGACTCACTAATGATCGGTTTATGGTAGAAAACATTCACACATTTGACTACAACTTGAAATGGAGCGATAGCAATATTCTCATGAAATATTTCTCTAGCTATCGAGGGATTCCTCTGGTAGATATTGTTAGAGATTAAGATTTGGTCAAAGATTGGGCTCAGCTTGTCAAATATAATGATAAACAAAAAAAATTATGAATAAAGAATATGTCAATTGTATCATAACGGATATTATGATTTTCTCAATATTGATTCACCTTACTTTAATCACCAGAGGTGAGGGGAATCAAGTTAATCTTTGAAAAAGATGTCCATTTATTGTTAATTTTTTAAAAAGATGATAAATTAATTCATTTATGTAGCATATTTACACATTTTCACTATGTTCAATATGCACTGAGAGGGGGGGGGTTGTTGTGTTTGTTTTGTTATGTTTTTTTGTTTGTTTGATTTTTGTTTTATTTTGTTGTTGTTTCTTTGGGGAGAGGTTTTTTGGGCATTTGTAATCGCTGCCCATAGCCATCATTCACACCTTAGCTTAGTAGACGTTAAGTACGGAAAGGACATAACACCTGTAGAGACGTCATCGCCTATATAAATATTGTATTCATATGTATTTTCAGTTTCCTGTTAGCGAGACACAAGGCTGCCATAGACGTTTATACTCAGGCTGCTCAGATCAGTGATAAGGACTGGGTAAGAGTTTCATTAATCTAATTGGATAGGGTCTTTTGACCTCACATTATGAGCTGAGGTGGTCGCTGTCATTGTCGTTTTTCCCTCTCTATCTGTTTTCCCTTCCCACATTGCTCTGTCTCCATGTCATGTTATGATTCGTTACGATACAACCAACATTTTTCTTATTATGCTTTCTTTTGTACATCATAAAATTTACAGAAAATGAACAGTGTGTTGTAGAGCATGTTTTGCTAAAGAAATTGTGTATTGCAAGAATTTTATTGCTATTATGTGTGAGTGATCAAAAATCTATTTTGTGTTAGTTGGGTGTGAAGTTGTGGGAAAAATCTTGAAAATGCTGGCTGAAAAGAGAGGGTTAAACTTGTTGACTTGCCATTAGAGGTAAGCAATTTAATTTTATGTCTCAAATGATGAATATTTTTGAGTAATTGAAACAAGCATTAATTATATAAGAACATCAAATGTAGGCCGATTTATTTGAAATTCTACACGCTGCGCATTATTTCTCCTTTTCAGCTATTTTCCTCCTTTTTCAAATTTTTTTTTTGATATTTGAACTAATCTTCTATACCTTACTTTTTCTTGGATGCGTTTAACCACAGATCCACATTTTAAAAAAATTTCCACTATCTTCCCTTTTACTGGTGCTGAAATTACTTTAAATGTGTCGCAAGCGACATAAAACCCTAGGAAATAAAGCATTAGCATTTTCACACCACTAGGATTAATTGGATTTAATTAATTAATTTGATTAATACCATCCAATTTTGTGTTCAATTTTTTTGAAATAGTTGTATTTTCCCAGTTATAAAACATTTTATCATATTAAGATCAGTTTGTGTCTCAAAAGGAACTCTCTTTTTTTAGCTATACATTTGTTTAATTTCAGGAAATTTATCACAACCTGGGCGTCTGCTATATGTACCTAAGAGAATTTCAGAAGGTAAACTATGAATTGTGGGGATGGGTTTTTTGTTTTATTTATTTTCCTTTTTCATTGTATTTGTGTTGGTTTTTTTGGGGTATTTTTGTTGTTTTTTTTTTTAGTAGGGGGAATGTACAGGTGCCCCTATCCTCCAAATATGTGTTAAATATAGATTTAACATTGCGACAAGATACAACAGATTATTGTAACTATTTAAATGGATTTTGTGTTAAGCTCGTATCACGTTCAACGTGAATAAAAATCAAACAAATTTGTTTCATTGCATATTCATTGATACAATTTCTGATTATTATATTGTTTGAAATAAAGTTTTCCAATTGGCTTTTTATAAAATCTTTTTCAGTCTAAGGAGTACCTCAAACAAGCTTTATCGTGTCGGCGACATGAAGTATCATTCATTATGCTTGGCAAAATCTACCTTCTAGAACAGGATATCACTTCTGCCATTGATATCTATAGAAGTGCTGTGGAGTAAGTTTGCTAGACTTATTTTTTTAGCACCTGATTTTGATAAGATTACGTTGTTTTTTTAAATTAATAATGTCATACATAGACAAATAACAACAAGAGATGAAGTGAGTAGAACATATAACATAGAAACGATTGAGACATTGAGTATGCTCCTGTATATGGGGTGAGTTTTTAATTCAGAAAAGTGAGTGGAGCAGGCAGAGCTCTAAGAATGACCTGAGTTTGATACGAATATTTTTGTGTTCGTGGATAGCTCATACGGTAGAGTCACGCTCTCACCAGCCAGGCAGAGTTGTACCAATTAGGTCGCGGGTTCAAACCCCACCACCACCGCGAAAAAATGTTTATTCTCTATTGTCCTCTGGCACTTTTCTACTCACTTCATCTCTTGTTGTTACCAACATAAGTGCCTGCTCCACTCACTTTTCTGAATTAAAAATTCACCCCATATACCGGAGCATACTCAATGTCTCAATCGTTTCTATGTTATATGTTTGTGTTGAGAATATTGGCTATTAAGCTTAACTGCTGGCCAGGTAACTTCGTGATGGTTGTGTGATGAACCCGCGGTCTCCAGAAGTCGGTGAGAGAGAGCTCTAAGAATGACCTGAGTTTGATACGAATATTTTTGTGTTCGTGGATAGCTCATACGGTAGAGTCACGCTCTCACCGGCCAGGCAGAGTTGTCGTACCAATAAGGTCGCGGGTTGCAAAAAAATGTTTATTCTCTATTGTCCTTTGGCACTTTTCTATTCACTTCATCTCTTGTTGTTACCAACATAAGTGCCTGCTCCACTCACTTTTCTGAAATAGACAAATAACATCTTTTAATTTATTATTTTTAGCCACCATATGTTTTTCTTATAACATTGATTGATTAAGACGGCTCTCAAGTTGTCAAAATGTCTCAAATCCAAGGCTTTGGAAAAAGTCTCAGATATTTTGGCCAAAATGGAAAAAAAAGAAGCTTTGCTTTCAATAGAAACATATTGAGTTTACTATATTGATTGCTCAGTCTCAGTAATGTGACTGGCATGGGGTCTTCTGGCTTCCCATTGTAGGCGGAGAGGTCTTTTTTGGTGTGACATCTATCCCCCAGTATCTGTTTTTCCTTTCCATGTTGCTCTCCGTCTATGCTCTGGATTAAGATTTTTTCCTGCATAAGCAGGGATCTTTAACTGAGAGGGAAACAGTCAAGTTTAAAGATCCCTTTATTGAGAAAAGATGTATTTTTCCCTTTAAATCATCTCTCTGTTACGTGCTATTATAGTTTTAGTTTTGATTATATTGTACTATGTAAGAATTTGAGCATATCTTTCATAGCGGGACCCTTGGCCTGTACCTAGGTGGATGTTTAGGGAATGTCAAAAAAGGCACATTAGTGGATTGGTTGTGGAATCCTCTACTCCGTATTTGAACCAGTCCCTTTTGTCTTACTTTTTCTTTAATGCTTTTGACCTCAGATCTAAAACTTTTCCCCTATCATCTTACTTTTTTTTTTACTGATGCTAAAATGACCTAAAAGCACTGTAAACTCATATGAAAACAAACAAAAAACATCAGTAAGTTTATTAGCAACACCCATTTAAGACATCCATCGCGGTATATTAAGTGTTGCTATTGGTTCTTGGTTGTATATTTTTACATTTTTGTGCATTTGCATATATATATATATATATATATATATATATATATATATATATATATATATATATATATATATATATATATATATATATATATATATAATGTATACATTGTCGCCATAGATTCTCAACTTTATGTTTATACATTTTTATGCATGCCACGTCTGAAAACGAATTTCCGTTTTTTTAGATGAATACAGTCTATATTATTATATCATACAAAGTTTTGTGTCATCAAAATTTTTTAATACAAACATAATGCAACTTACAATTATGTAGATTTATTATTGTATGCATTAATTTAGTACAGGAAAATATTGAATTACCTTTTATTGTGACTTAATATATACCTTTTGTTTTTTCTTCTTCATTTTGTTTTGATAGTTTGCTGTTTTATGTTGTTGTTTTTTTGGTATGTTTTTTTTTAATAAAACTTTTTTTATTTTTGTATTCTTCTTTATTTTTTAAATATTTTTTTCACAGGTACTCTCCGGAAAATCCAGATTTGTTGACAACTCTTGGCCTTCTGTACATGCAGGTATTGTCTTCATTTTGCTTCATGCCAAACAACAGTCAGTAACAGACTGATACAGATAGGGATTTTATAAAGACATGAATCAAAATTCGTTTAGATCATTTTAACCTGAGCATTTATATAGAAGAGCAATATCCACTCAACATGCTCAAAGTGCTTTACAAGTGCTCCCTAGTCAACAGCGAAACTTAAAATGTAGGGCAAGACATGATGCCTGTTAGGCGATATTATATTATATTTTTTCGACAAAGGCAATGCTGTACTAATTTTACACCTGAATATAGTGAGAGAATGTGAGTAAAGAGCCTATTTCAAGGACTCAGCTATGCACTACTCAGAGCGAGACTTGAACCCAAGACCTTCCGATCCAAAGGTGAATGTCATACCACTAGACCACATAAATACTGTCTAACAGACTTACATTAAGCCCATAACTATTGCTTATACAGAAATATTAGAGAACCAAAAAAAAAGACTCCACCTGGATCAACCTTGTTCCCTTTCCTTTTGAGTTGAGCTTTGGGAAACTGTGTTTAGAAAAGAAGTAAAAAACACAGCGAAGTTAGTTGGCCAGCATTTAAGCTTCACTGTAAGCACATCACTGGCAAAAAGTTATTACATACCCGAGTTAATTTTGTAGTCATTTAAAACCATTCACCTGTTCCTTTTAGTTGTATTATTGTGTGAATCTAAACAATCAAAGATTTATTGGGCTTTCTGTTTCAGGTCAACCAGTTCCAGAAAGCCTTTGAGAACCTAGGCAATGCTATGACCTTTGACCCCAGTCACACCAAGGCTATCATGGCAGCAGGCAGTATGATGCAAAATCATTCAGATTTCGATGTAGCCCTAACCAAGTACCGCATAGCTGCTGCCAATTCTCCTGAATCTCCTCCTCTCTGGAACAACATCGGCATGTGTTTCTTTGGCAAGAAAAAATATGTGGCTGTAAGTCCTCATTTTTTTAAAGACTTTGTCAAGTGTTCCAATATTTGGTTTCATTCCTTGTTTCCCTGTCATCGCCATCATCACCATTATTCATTATTATTGATAATACGGGGGGCAGCGTGGCTCAGCAGTATGGTCTTTGCTTTGTATTCAAAAGGTACAGAGTTCGACTACCACCTCATTATGAGGCCTCGAGCAAGTCACCTTGCCCTAGCTCACTTTGCGACGCTGCACATATATATAAAGTTTTCAATACAAAACAACTTCTTCCATACTTTTATACTTTTTATATTTAGTTTTTTATTATTTTTTTTATGACATAATCAATGGGAATTTTTTCATTTTTTCAGGCCATCAGCTGTTTGAAAAGGGCCAACTATCTGGCTCCCTTTGACTGGAAAATCCTGTACAACCTCGGTCTGGTACATCTCACCATGCAGCAATTCGCTTCTTCTTTCCATTTCATTTCTGCCGCCATTAATCTGAGGCCAGAGATGGCACAGCTCTACATGCTTTTAGCAGGTCAGGCAGTGAGAAATATCTCAGGTCAATTTTGATTCAAATGAAACATATCGCTTTAGTACAGTGGATGAGTTAGCTATTTAAGATTTGAACTAAAACAGCTCTTGACTTATAAATGTGTAAAACTTAAAGAAACAAACTTTAAATTAAAATTATTATTTTTGTTTTTTTGTTAAAAGAAAAAGAAAAACATATCCAGAAACTGTCAAGTACAAAATGATATGTACCAAAAGTTGGGCTGGAACTTGGGGTATAAGTGCAAATTCTTGACCACTGAACCATCTCATCCCCTTAGTTTATGCAGGTTGTTTATCTCAGTTTCTTTGTCATGAAACAGATAGTAATATTTGTCTGCTACCTTTTGGATAGGACATTAGTATATCGTAAATAATTTTACAGACCTTTTTCTTCATCATCTTCAAATAAATCTGACTGAGTAATAATGTCGATGTGCATATCCAGAAGAGAAAGAAACAATAATGGCACTCTCCAGATAGTCTGTAGTGCATTTTAAAGGTCTCAATAGTGCTCAGAAGCCTAGAGCTAGCTTGGGGGTGCCGGCAGCTCAACTGGCAGAGCACACGCTTCGCATGCAAAGGGGCCAAGATTGATCGGGGTGAAGTTGAGATTTTTTTCTGACGCTCTGTCCACCCAGCAATGATTTGGTATCTGGGTCTGTTAGATCTTGTAGAAAGTGCTTTGCAATAGACTAATGTCCTATCTAAGGGGTAGGGGAGGGGGGGGGGGGTTGTGTTACTGAAAAAACAAATTGATTCATTATAGATTGAAATTTGGGTCATATTTGTGACAGCCTGAATCAACCAATTAAGTCACAGGCCTCAAAAGATGTTGGTAGGCCATATAAAATAGTTCATGCTCATTGCTTTAACAATTATTGAGTCCGAATTCTGATTCATTTCAGATTTAAAGTTGGGTCATATTTGTGCAAGCTTGTATCAACCAGTTAAGTCACAGGTTTAGTTGGATGTTGGTAGCCATGTAAAAAATAGTTCATGCTCAGTGATTAAACTTTTATTAAATCTGAACGGCTTATTGTTCATACTTTGTTTTTGGTCGGTGTGCCAACTTAAATTCTTAGTTTTAAACTGATTTATTAAGGTTTTTTTTAATTTTTACTATCTAATATACATTAAAGAATAATTTGATTTTTTAAAAATTTCCTCATAGTTGCATTGACACACCTAGATGATGCAGAGAATGCCCAGCAATCTTATGAACACGCTGTTAAATTGGACAGGTAGGTGTTAGTAACACAGGTAATAATGATGTTAAAGTGATGACAAGAAGAAGAACAACAATGATGTTAATAAAATTGATAATTATTATTATAATAATCGAAATAATGTCCATAACAATAATTACAATAGTAATCATCATCATGGCTTACCCTCCTGGACGTGGCATCCACAACTGCCAACCAAAACAAGCTTCTGTCCTGCGCCATCTTTCCACATTCAGTCACTGGCTTATTCATCTTTTCGCTGATATCTTGTGACCATCTTCTTGGTCTCTCTCTTCCTCTTTTAACACCCCCCCCCCCCCCCCCCCACTACGCTCTAGAAAGAATATTTTAAGAGTGTCATGTCTCTTGATTTGTCCGAAAAAGCAAGTTTTAGTTTCTTTATCAACAATCAACCAAATTTTACAAAGGGCACGTAGCAATCTCAGACAGAGTTTTGCTGGTTAAGCTAAGAGGACCTGTAGTTGACACCAATATTATTCAAGTTTATGCACCAACAGAAGAGGCGACAGATGCAGATATGACAGAGTTTTACCATTCACTAGACAAAGCAAAACGAATGTGTAAATCACAAGAAGTCCTTATGGTAATGGGGGACCTAAATGCTAAGATTGGCAGAGGCAGAGATGGTGACATAATCGGACCACATGGACTCGGAGACAGAAATGAACGAGGAAACATCTGGGCAGATTGGTGTAGAACAAATAAATTAATGATTTCAAACACCTGGTTTCAACAACACCCAAGAAGAACCTGGACATGGCAATCACCAGGGGACAGAGCAATGAACCAGATAGACTTTATAGCAGTATCATCAAGATTCAGAAATGGCATATTAAATTGCAAAACCTACCCAGGCGCCGATGTAGACAGTGACCATGTCCCAGTTGTTTGTACAGTAAGGATAAAGTTTAAAGCTATTCAGAGAACAGCTGGTAGAATAAAGAGGGATTACAGGTTATGCAAAGACAATGGCATACAAACAAAAATTAGAGAAGAATTTGAAAATGCACTCATGATACAAAGCCAAAGTGAACCTGATAACGAAAAATGTGAAAAACAATTTGATATATTCCAAAAGTGTGTCAAAGCAACTGCAGAAAAGCATTTACCAATAGCTCAAATAAACAGCAAAAAGGAATGGATGACAAATGAAATTCTAAACCTATTTGAAGAAAGACGAAAATGCAACAGAGGGTCTGCAGAATACCAAACATTGAACAACCACATTAAATCCAAATGCATCGAGGCACACGAGAACTATCTAGACTGGAAATGCTGCGAAATCGAAAGAGAATACAAACCCAACCCCCAACAAGCTCACCAAAGAATAAAAGAACTATCAGGGAAAAGGAAAAGCAAAGCAGCAGGAAGTTGTATCCAAAACAAACAAGGGGAACTGCTATTTGAAGAACAACATATAGAAAGCCGATGGGTAGAATACATAGGCGAACTGTACAATGATCCAAATAGAAATGAACCACCACTGAAATTCAAAGAACCATTAAGCGGACCAAACATCACCAAAAGTGAAATTGAACATGCCATGGAACGAATGAGGGATGGTAAAGCAACAGGCCCTGATGAAATATCTGTAGAGGTATTAAAAAGCCTAGGAGATCTAGCAATTGATGAACTTCACATATTATTCAACAATATATACAACACTGGGAAAATTCCAGAAGATCTCTGTAACTCTATTTTCATAGCAATACCAAAGAAAGCAGGTGCAGTCAGATGCGAAAATTTTAGAACTATAAGTTTAATAAGCCACATCAACAAAATACTGTTGCGTATAATTATCAACAGGCTAAGGAATAAGATTAACCCCGAAATCACAGAAGAACAATATGGATTCCAACCTGACAGAGGGACAAGGAACGCAATATACCTCCTCCGTGTTTTAAGTGAAAGAGCTATACAGGTTCAGACCCCACTATACCTCTGTTTTGTTGACTACAAAAAAGCTTTTGATAGAGTACGCCACGAAGAAATACTAAAACAACTGCACTCCATTGGCGCTGATGAGAAAGACCTCAGACTCATGCAAACATTATACTACACCCAGCAGGCATCTATCAAAATCGGAAACTCCAGGAAATTCCATTCCTATTAAGAAAGGAGTCCGTCAAGGGTGTGTTGCCTCACCAGATCTGTTTAATGTGTTGCCTCACCAGATCTGTTTAATCTATACCAAGAAACAATCATGAGGGGCATAACTAATATGGAGGGAATAAAAGTAGGAGGTCACAACATAAATAATATAAGATACGCAAACGATACGGTACTCATTGCAACATCAGAAATCCAACTTCAAAATATTGTTGACAAAGTGGTAGTAGATAGTGAAGCCAAGAGAATGGAAGTGAATATCACCAAAACGGAATGCATGGTAATACAGAAAAACCCCGAAAACAACAACACCTGCAATATAACGATTCATGGCGAGCAACTTACCAACGTAGAAAGTTTTAAATACCTAGGTTCAATAGTGACAACAGATGGAAGATGTAACCGAGACATACGAGCAAGAATAACTCAAGCCAAACAGGCCTTCATGGACCTGGGAAACATTTTGAAAAACAAACAGATGTCGTTCGGGATTAGATTCCGAGTCTTGAAGTGCTACGTGTGGCCAATCTTGTTATACGGATGCGAAAGCTGGATTACAAATGCAGAAACACAAAAGAACATTGAAGCTTTTGAAATGTGGTGCTTGAGAAGGATGCAGACAATATCGTATACTGCACACAAAACGAACGAAGAAGTGCTAAAACAAACATACCAACAAAGGAAACTAATGCCCTTAATAGCGGATCGACAACTATCCTTTTTCGGACACATAGTAAGGAAAGATAAGAATGAATACCTGGCAAGTTGTGGAAAAATACCTGGTAAACGCACCCGGGGGAGACAAAGAAAAACACTCATAGACCAACTGAAGGGCTTCACCAACCTAACAATCCAAGAGCTGTTTGAAAAAGCAAGAGACAGGGAGGAATGGAGAGAGATAATTCATGCAGTATCCGAAGCCTGGACCAGGCATGGAACCTAGAAGAAGAAGAAGAAGTTTCTTTATCATCTGGATGAGATATGGCTCCCAAATGCCCAGGGACTCTTTCACATTATTGTTAATTTCCTTTGCTGTCCAGGGAATGCGGAGAAATTTCCGGTAGCATTTCATTTCAGATGCATTAATTTTATTTTCTTCGTTTGTTTGTGATTGTCCATGATTTACATCCATATAATGCTGTTGGAAATGTGCATGTTCTTAATATTTTCACTTGACATTGATTGATGGGTAGTCTATATCATCCTCGTATTGGCATCATAATACAAAATGGTCAATGGTGGGTTTTTTTTCAATTCCCTACATTTTAACATACATTTGTTTTCAGATTTATATGATCATCAGCCTCAGACTAATATTATGTTGGAGTTAACCAGGTGCTGAAAAAGAAAATAGTCCTTCAGATCCATTAGGCCCATAGAGCCAGAGTTTATCCTGGTGTCTATAGCATTAAATGGACAATAGCTATTGTTGGCTACCCTTTGGATAGGATGCTAGTCTATTATTGCAAACCAGGTGTTGAAATGTTAATTTAATTTTGAAATATGGAATTTTAGTTTTTTTGCACTTGAATGGAAAAAATTAAATTCTCCTCAATAATAAGACATAGTGACAAATTAGGGAACAGGCACGGGTGTAAGATAAAAGATTTGAAAACAAATGTATGAAACAGTGCTAGTTAAAGCAGAAAGAAAAATACAAAATAAAAACCATCCCAAAAAAATCAATGACATACAAACCTTACCCAAGATATCGTATTTCATCAAAAATTCAATTTTACTCTTTTAAGTCACCCTGACATAACACTGTTTGTAGCCATTGGGTCAAATATTAGAAATGTTATATTGTTTATTATATTTTTTGATAATTTGACTATTCTCAAGCTACCTTTTCACTCAAAACAAATTTTACATTGTAAATTTCAAATGATTTGTGTTTTCTCAAATGATTTGTGTTTTCTATGCAGCCATGTGGTCTTATGGTATGACACTTTCTTTCGAATCAGAGAGTCCTGGGTTTGAGTCTCGCTCTCAGTGGTGCATAGTTGAGTCCTAGAAAAATGCTCTTTACACACATTCTCTCACCATACTCAGGTGTAAAATGAGTACCTGGCCTTTAACAGTGTTGTATCTATTGAAAATAAAATTTGTAATATCGCCTAACAGGTCTCGTCCTACATGTTATGTGTTGTTGTTGGTTTGGGACCCTTGTTAAGCACATTGTGCACGTTTAGTGGATATTGCACTAGATAAAAGCTCAAGTTTGTTTTGTTTTTTTTTCTGTTCCACAGCAAAGACCCAGCGATCCCACTGAACTATGCAGTGTTCCTATTCAATGCAAAGGAATTTCGAATGGCTGGCAAACATCTTTCTCAGTACAATGTTCTCATGCAAGAACTCAAGAATGCTGGAAGAGATGTTGACCCTGAGGTTTGATTGCATATATTATATAACAAAACAAACAAAAAAATTAATAAGACAACCATTGTTTCCAACTCTTGGGAAAGTCTTAACTTTAATATTGTAAGTTTTTCTTTATCTCATTCAGATTAAACTTTTACCACATATTTTAAATGCAATTGGTCGGACGATTTATAGGTACATTCTCATCATAATCAAAGTTACTAAAATTGGTTGGAAAAATAAAAAGAAGAAAAAGTAAGAATTTTTTATTTAAGCTGGGAGAAAAATTTCATTTTTTAGGCCCTGAAAACTTTTTGATTTTAAGAGTGCTGTAACCTTTCTTCCAGATTATGAATGAAAGCTCAAGACCAGTTTCAATTTTCTTTCAAATTAAACCTGGAAATAAACTTGACAATGAGTCTTGAAGAGAATTGTAGGGTAATTTCAAGTGATCAAAGTAGACAAATGTCTCAAGAACAAAATTATCCATGTGTTCAGAGACATTTGCCTACTTTAATTACCTTTTTGATTTCGTTCCGTATGTCTTACTTTTTCTTGGTAGTTTTTGATTGTCCAGTCACCTCCTTTTTATTGACTCTGATGTGACCTTAAAGTGACAAATGTACCATAAAAATTGTTTTTGATTGTCCAGTCACATCATTTTTATTGACTTTAAAACGACCTTTAATGTCGAGAACAACAGACAATACAAAAGGAATTGTTTGGTTTTTCTTTGTTTTGTTTTTTTTTTGGGGGGGGGGGGGGGGGGGGGGGGGGGGGGGGGGGGATTTTTTTTTCTTCTTTTATTTTAACCCCTCAGTGTCCACACCAGAAGTGATTGCACCGTAGGAAGTTGTCACTGAGGCCTGTTTGATCAGGCAGAAGATACTTTGTGGTAGACTTGTGTCATATATAGATGATAGCAAGCAACTGTTCTGTTTCTTTAATATTGAGGGACCACGTTTTAGACTTTGAACATTTCTTACAGATCCGGTAAAGTAACATGCAATTTTCAAAGTCTTTTGATTTTTGTTTTCATTACTAGCTTCAGGCCCTGGCATCACAACTTGGTGCAGCTGTTCAAACAGGAGAGCTAGGCAAGCAGCCCCCGGTATCCACACTCCCTCCACCACAATTTGCTGAGAAGAAAGAGACCATTCCCAAAGGTTAGTTTGTCAATTCTGATCATGACATATTTTATTGAACATCCGACAAAGAAGAAAATTCTAAGCTCCTGTGCTGATTTATTTTATTTTGTTTTAATATTTTCATGTCGTTTATTTTATTTAGATTTAATCTTATTTCATTTTTGGATTTGGTTCAAGGTTAAGATTTTTTAAGGACCTTGATAAGCCAGGAGGCTCATATTTTTTATTTTTAATTTATCAGTGTGTGTTTGTGTGTGTGTGTGTGAGTATGCATGTGTGTGTGTGAGTATGTGTGTGTGTTTGTGTGCCAATAAATACTATAAAAGGAATTATCAATTTGCTTTGACCAAAACTTTCCATCTTTCTGTTGCAGCAGGCCCTGAGCAAATCTTTTCCCCGACAGCTGAAAGAGCTGGATCTAGATCTGACGCCTCTATGCAACAACCTTACAGGTAATTCCTTCTTTTGGAAATATTGATAAGTAGTTCAGATATTCTGCCTTCTTTTTCAAAGAACACAGTATGTGCTATTTGGCTAACATTGGATATACGGTACTATATAATTTTTTAAACGGCAGAATTGATGTCAAACAATGAATTAGTTTTACTTACACTCCAGCACGGTTCCTTGAACACACGGTTTCGTCGTACTCATTTAATTTTTTTCCTTATTATTCTTTGTTATCATTCCATTCCTTCTTCGAACTAATTTCACCCAACCAACGTATTTAAAAAATTAATTAATTAAAGGTTTTTTTTGTGTATTTTTTTTTTTGTTTTTGTTTTTTTAAATGCCCCAGGTGATTTCAATGACTGATGATTTACTGTGACATTGACAGTTACATATGTCTGTATCATGTGTATCTATCTACAATGCAGGTTGTGTATACAGTATGGTACACGCAGACACACAGCCACTCGCACACCCCATTGCAGTTTTGCATAACGGTCACTTCTCAGGTTATTCTTATGACCTTGCCATTCATACTAATTTCAATGCCATGCGCCATGAATTGCTAATGGTTGACTATGACGGCTGATGGATGTTGAGATACAATAACCCACACACACACACATACACAAAACCCATGTATAAAGTTATCTCCCTCAACAATTCAATAAAGATATTAATAAAAAAATTCCCTTTATTTATCCTCAAGCGAAAAATTGTCTTAGGTAAGACTGGAAAAACTAAGTGTCAGCCACAGAGCAGTGGAGCAAAATAAGCCAGCGAGTTGTGGCTTGCTGGAGGTCACATAACGCAGTGGATTTTCAAACTCAGTATCTTCGGGTACGAAGCAAATATCATAACGCTGAGCCACCCTTCCCCCCTCCACTCCCCTCTTCATCAAGTAATTTTGACAAGGCACGGTTTCCTCGAATGTTTTTGCATGTCCTGAGGAGTTTGAGGAAACAGTGCTGGAGTGTATATGAAATAATGTCACATGCAAACACAAATAGAGAGAGAGAAGAGTAAGAGGAAGCTAGAGAGAGAGAGATTGGGGGGAAATATTGGGAAATAATATTATGAAGTTAACATCAGCCTCTGGATTTCAGAAAATATTACAAGATTGAAATGTCTTAGTTATCCAACAGAAAAGTGTAGCATTTTTTCAGATTACTTTACTAGTTACTTAATTTTACTCTTTAAAAAAAAAATGAATTCAGTTTAGTCGTGTTTTACTTAAAATATAATTACAAAGATTTTAAACCCATGATAATTTTCAATATTGCTTTTTTTTCCTCAAGTGAAAAAAGATTACATTTTGCCTTGGAATCGTGTCATATTCTTTGTTGCTTATTTTTATTGCAGGTCAGGGATAGTACAAAGATTCAGTGCTAGCTCAATGTACGGCATAAAACATTTGAGAATTACTTTTTTTTTTGGTTCTTAAAACTTCTACTTCTACTATATGAAGTGTAAACTAAAACCAATTCTTTTGGATTTGTGTTTTTTGTCTTTGTGGTTTAGCGTTTTCAGATTTTTGAACAGAGAATTAAAATAGTTTGTTTTTGTTCTTTTTTAACAGGGAAAAAAGTTATTTCTTAATTGTTTCTGGTTTATTTATCAGTATATTTTTTATTGCTTTAACCAGTTCTCACTTTTCTAGAAAGTTGAATCATGATTTCAAAACAGATTGAGCTGGCAACTATGCTCCTCTGAGGAATGGTATTTTGCCTGTTCGATGAAAGTACTTTACAATATTCAAATATTAGCTAGCAATAATGTCTGTTTAAATCTACAGAAACCAGGATAAACTCCATCTCCTGGGGCATAATGTCTCTGAAGGATTGCTAACTTTGTCACAAATGTTGCGTTGTTAACAATAAACTGTAAATGAGTATATGGAGGACTTGAAAATTGTATAAGTATCCCTCAACAAGTGCATGTCATGTTTGCAATTGGATTTTTACCAGAATGTCAAGTCTTCACACAGAGGAGGAACCAGATGTGATGGACCAATCACCTGTCACACCTTCTCTGATGGCACGGGCAGAGGTGCCGTCAACTGCAGTAGCCACGCCTGCTGTCCCTGTAGATGAGCGGGTACTGGCTCCGCCTCCAGAATTTGGAGATAACTCTTCCTCTGGAATGCCATCTGCTAGGGTGTTAGCACCTCTTGCTCCTTTAGGTAAATATTTCTTTTAAACACCGAAAGAACTCATTACTTTTATATGAGCTTTCAATCTTGACTTTTCATATCTTACTCATTAAGCTCATTTTTTGTTTGTTTTTTCTCAATATGACATAACTTTAGGATATGTCCTTAATTTAATATAATACATTTTTTGCTGTGGTTTGTTTTAATCCTGGTTTCTGTCTTCTCTTGGATTCCCTATATTTTCAGTACAGTTATCTTATTCAATCTACATTAGTACCATTGCTACTAACACCATCTGTATCGTTTAAATGAGCTGCTTATGTTGTTATGACTTATACAAGTTACATATTTGATAGTTCCTCAGTTGTAGCGGTTGTTATAAAATTAGTAGTCAGAAAGCAGATGCTACTCTTAGCAAGTACCCAATGTCAAGTTTAGAGGCATAGTGAAATCATTACCTGCTTGTCTCTTATGCCTCAAATTTGTTGGGGGTTTTTTTTTGGTGGGGGGGGGGGGGAGGGGGGGTTATTATTAAAATGTTTTTTTGTTTTTTTTTGTTGAATAAGCAAGTAGTTAGGTATATTCTCTTAATGGCTTCAACCCTCTAAAAAAAAAAAGCAAATAACCAATTTTCTTGGCTAATGTCAGTGTCTGCATGATATTTTGAAGAAGAATGTCTTTTCCAATATAGATACAAATCCGTTCAGAAATGAAGAAATGTCTTGTGTTCATTTGATACCAAAATTGGCCAAATTCTAACTTTATTTCATCCAGAATTAGATTTTTTTAAACGAAAACTAATAATAAGATTTTCAGAAATGTTATTATTCGAATAAGAAAATGATATGAGACCGAATTGAGCTTCACTACATCTATTACAAGTGTCAGCTTATAGAAACAAGGGTGGGAGTTCTGCACTGTGTGCTGATACTGATTATTTTTCAGAAAAATTAGGATTTTTTATGTTCTAAAATATGCCAAATTTTTGTTTCTTTCCTTGGTTTAGTTAACCCAATGATTAAAAAACCCAAACTCATTTTCATTTCCAGGAGGACCACAAGCAGGATCGATGGGTGCAAAAGGTTCATTGCCAGCTATCAGGGGAGGGGGCCGTTTGCCAGGTCTGGATGATGCCCCTCTACCCCCTACACATAACCCTGGTGATTCTGATGACGATATAGAGGCGCAGTTAGAGGGTGTGACATCATCTGCCAGGAAAAAGCAGGAGTCGTTTGCTTTATGAGCTATTGTGTTTGTTTTCAATAGGGTTTATGTTCTATTTGATATCTTGAGCACATTCATATATGATGCAATCTTCATGTTTTACACTGTGATAGATATGGTACTGATTCGGGTGTGTCTGACTTTTCCGTGGGGTCACCTCCTTCAGCTGACGTATGGTGTCATGGAATTTATTTTCTCTCTAAATCGTTTTCTAAAACTTTAAAAAAGCCAATCTTTTGTACGCCATGGTAAGGAAAATGGATAATCCAATATTGACAAAAACACACAATTTCAAATAACTGATAATTTCCTCACATACTATGCATCAGATGAAAATAAAAATAGTCGGGTGCCAATTGGAGGGGAGCTAAGTTGATAGAACACTAAGACCTGAATCAGTCCTGGGTTAAATTAAGGGTGTTTATTGTTTACACTTTCCTGTACACCCAGAAATCATTGTGGGGGAAAGTGCTATCTTATTGATGAGAATCCTATCTAAAGGGTAACGAGCAATGATTACTGCCTGTTTAGGCTCTGACTCAGGGACAAACTACATGGGCACTGAAGGTCCAAGTATCCGGATATAAGTTTTCAAGATGCTGGACTAAATATCTATGAATGCAAAGTTGTAGTCACAAAAAATTAATAAATGAAGATGAGTCGTTTAGACATTTTAACAATGATATTCTGATTAAGGTGTTGATTAAGGTGTTGATGGCATTTTTGATATTTTACTTCATCATCGTAAACTTTAGCTTTTTTTAAATATAGAACAATATCTCCTAAAATTTAGCGTGTAACAAGGGGTCTCTAGCCAACAGCACCACTTAATATGTAGGACAAGACATGATGCCTGTTAAGTGTTATTATAATTTTTCAGACAGAGACAACACTGATAACGGCCAGGTACTCATTTTATACCTGAGTATGGTGAAAGAATGTGAGTTAACTTTTCCAAGGACTTAACTATGCACTGTTTGGCACTCAAACTCAGGGACATTCTGATCCGAAGGCAACTGTTATCCCACTAGACCGCATAGCCTTTGACAAGAAAGCTGTTCCGATAGACTTCAGTCTTGATTTTGATGTTCTACAGCTTCTTGAGCATCTGTCGACGAGCATACTTTCACCATTGACAGTTTTGTACTTGATCAGGAGCTATGGTGGTATTGCATCATTGAACTGCAAAACAAATAGCCTAAAGTAGTCCTTCAGAACTATAAGGCCCATGGAACTAGATTTTATCCAAGTTTCTTCATTTTAAATGGACAATAACAATTGCTTGTTACCCTTTAGATAAGATGCTGTTTCAAACTCAAAGCAGCTGTTTGCCAGATTGAACAGACACAGATACCCAATCACTGCTGAGTGGACAGGGGGGTCCAGAAAAAATATCTCAACATCACTAGGGATCGATTATGATCTCTTTGCATGGGAAACGAGTGCTCTACCAACTGAGCTATAGTGACCCGTACTGCAACTTTTCATCATCAATTTCTTAACAATAACCATGGTTAATTTCTTTTTCAAATTTTTTTGTTTGACTAAATCCATCGTTCTATCTGGCAAATAATATGTACTTGACCTGCAATAATAGAATAATATCTTCCTTTATAGAGTCAAACATGGTGGGGAAGAATTTGGCAAATATGACCATAATTAAACGTAACCAATCAAAACAGTTTTATGTCGGGTTAAATTAAAAGCTGAAAATTTACTGCCAAAAACATGGGAATTTGGTTGTACTTTTGTTTTAATGAGAAATACTATGATCTTTCTTAATTTAGATCCACATTTTGTAGGTAGTCCTTCAAAGCCATTATGCCCATAGAGATAGTTTATCTTAGTTTCTATAGCGTAAAACAGACAATAGCAATTGCTTGCTACCCTTTGGATAGGATGCCAGTCTATCACAAAGTACTTTCTGCCAAATCTAACAGACCCAGCTACCCAATCACTGCTGGGTGGACAGGGAAAGCTAGAAAAATAATTCGACTTTATCTAGGATCAATCTCAGTTCCTTTTGTGTTTGGAGTGAGTGCTCTACCAACCTACCAACTGAGCTATCGGGGAATCCACTTTTTGACACCTGGTTAAATCTGAAATAAAACAGGATTTAGGCAAGGGGTCACAATATCAATTGATCTCAGTCATCCAGTCACTACAGATATTTATCACATCCACTTCCGTCCTTTTATCTATTTATACCTCTTGAAAATGATAATGATACTGTGGTATCAAATATAAATATTATGGCGTTGTTTTTTGTTGTTTTTTTTATTTGTTTTTTGTGGGGTTTTTTGGTCAATAAACGTTCAACATTCCAGAAGTGTATCAAAGACATTAATAAATGGTAGGTTTTCAAGTGTTAAAGCGATGAGATGGGGGGGGGGGGGGGGTGGAAAAGGGAGAGAAGTAATCTGAAAATGGGTGAATCACATTTTTGCTCAAATTTTAATAATATCCATTGTTAATCGAAAGGAAAAAAAGAACAGCTTTGACACTTTTACATACATCCAAGTATACAACTGACTTTGGAGCACCTGCACAAATTTTTGAACAAAAAAAAGCTTCTGAAAAAGAAGAAGGTTTCGGGCTCAAAATCCTTCAAGTATTAAGTGGGGGTTTACTGAAGCTGTTTTATTCATTTTCGTTCAACACTTTTAATTGTCCACCAATTCCTGCAGCTTTAGTATTCGCTGGAAGCATCGGCATAGAAGTTTTTGTTGTATATTTGTACGGTTGAACTGGATAAAACCGTGGCATGTAAAACCATTGATTTTCACCTTTATTATTTTATATACAAAAGGCCTCTGCTGTGGGAGTATTCAGTGAGCAATTGTGACAGGAATTGCAAGTTATCTTTTGTTTTCATTGTAAATTATAAAACTTAAAGCACAATTTGAAAAACGCTAAAAAAAAGCAACAATTTAAGTTAAAATTATTTTTAAATAATGACTTACTGGTCTAGTTATGGTCGAGTATGGTAAATGTTAAAAATATATTGAAGGATGAATCAATGCTAGAGGGCCTCCAATAAATTTTGAATGTAACAAGTCCCATCCGTATTAGAGAAAAACTGTTGGTCCTATCAGCACTGTTATACCATGGTTCGATAGATGTGACTGATTGCCTCCGTATGATAATGTGTCAGGATAGACGAAAATCTGAAAAATTGAATTGAAGTCAAAATAATAGGAAGTGGGAAATTTGTTGATCTCAATTTAAGAGACTCCAACCGTTGTAACCAATAGTCTGGATTTATCTGAGTTTGTAGAGATCTGAAAAGGTTGTATCAAACAGTGCCAGACACACCTTTTCATATTTTTATCTCTAATTTATCACTTTGATTTTGATGTCATTTGAGTTTGTATAGCATTTTGAATGGACAATATCAATTGCTCGCCATCTTTGGATGTTAAACGAGTGCTTAATCAATTGATCTATTGCGACTCCCTTCTTACTGATGATGCCAATTCAAATTTCCTCTTTTTGACTTTAAGTTCAATCTTTGACTTCTGGCTCACCCCGACATAATACTGAGTTTCAGTCAGTGGGTCACGTCTTTGAACTTTGACCATTGTACAATGTGGATCTTGAACTTTGACCATTGTACAATGTGGATCTTGAACTTTGACCATTGTACAATGTGGATCACTTATGTATATGATAGGGAGCTAAAATGGGAATGAAAAAAATCCCACAGGAATTTTTTCTTGAGGGTCTATCTAGAGAAAAGACAGAGATAACCCTGGCAGAGTATAGCACTTCAACGCTGCAAAATTAGGAAAAAGGCTAAGTTCCTTGCTAAAGAAAAAAAAATGAGAAAACCATTCATTTGTAAGGGGGTTCTCAGATTATATTTATTCATTTATTTATTTATTTAATTTCAATTAAACTACATCTAAATTTGAGGTATGTGGGATTTTATTTTTGTGATTAATTTGATGTGAATAAAATATAATGAAATATAGGTATTTGATTTATGAGTTGGTTTTCTTGTGTTGGTTTTCCTAATCCTGATATCTTTGAGCTTGTGCTCTTATGCGCTGGTTTTATTGATCCGTGTAATATTAGCAAGATGATATTCTTAATGTCTACCCACTCAAACCAGATTCAGATATTAAAAATATGGTGGATTAGACAGAGAGGAAAAGGCGTAATGGTTAGAGGAGTGCAGGAGCTTAGGAGAATAGGACAAGTCGTATGTACTCTACAACTTGACAATGAATGTATAATATTCACTTCTTTAATAAGGCGGATCCCCTTTTAGGACGTAACCTCCCAAATAGCCAGACGGATCTCCTTTCTGATTTTTCACTGTGTAATGTATTCTGCCTCTGCGGTTGTTCTCACTATCCCCTCTGCTAAATCTTGAGACCACCTCCTACTTCTCCTTGGCCTCCTCTGCTCTGTACCTTTTTCGTTGAATCGTGTCTTTTGATGTGACCAAAATATGACAGCTTTAGTTTAGGGTTGACATAAGCTGGTGGTCTTTCAGGTCTATTCTTTCCCAGACACAAATATTTGATGTCTTGGCTTTCCATTGGATTCTTTTGACTCTTCCTCTAAAATATATTAATTCTCTTTTCATCTACCTTTGTATGATTCACAGCCGTATGTTGCTATGTGGAAAATGCAGGTTTCTAATAATCTTTTCTTGTTGAGCTGCCCCTGGTACTTCCGCGCTGGGGACATTGCAGTCATTTCAGATGACGCAAGAGCCAATCTGCGTCTTCTCTCCCGACCTAACTTGCCATCTGCCGATATTCTTGAGCCAAGATAAAGAGAAAAAAAAAAAAAAAGAATTTTTTAACAGTTTCGGGTTATTGCCCGTCGATTTGCAATGGAATCTGCATAAAGTCAACCTTTACTTAAAGTCAACACTGTAACGTGTTACCATTATAATACGAGTTGGTTTCAACTATAAGGTCTGAGCGTAAGCAGTGTTTTAAATGCAATAAACAAAGAAGATTATATTCTGGCTGATATTATGAATAGGTACTTAAAACAATGAATGCATGTTACCAATACGAGAGCAGGAACATAACTGACTATAGACTATAATATATAACTTACGAGTAGTAAGGTATGAGAGGAAGAGGAGTAAAATACATTCTATTGTTAGGTGTGACAGCGACGGGTAGGGATAATGGTAATAGATTTATATAAAGAGATATTAGTATTAGATAAAGAAGTGAGATAGATATTACAGGGTATAGCCACGCGACAAACACCTCTTGACCTCTTGTTGATACCAAATTGTCAATTGTTTTCTAAGCATTTTCCATTGATTATTGATAAAGTCAACCAATCTTTCCGGTCCGACGGTGTTTGTTTACCGGGAATCCACTGTACTTTGAACGAAGGTAAAACTAATAAATAGAGCTGCCTAAATGAGTCAATAAAATGGAGATAAAGATAAAGGGAGTAAATCCACACGACCTAACCAGGTGCAGAAGAAAACTCGCACACTTCTGCAAAGACATCAATCCAATTTCCAAGCATAGTCATAGTATGAAATAAATAACAGTAAATAAAACGGAACAGAAATTTCAATTGATTTACATAAACATGTGATATAGGCTTTTCGGGTGTCCCTTTTGGGGGGATAAACAAAACAAGGATGGAACATGAAATAGACTGCTCCTTAGTATGGAAGTGAGAGTTAAACTAGAATATACTAAGATTTTTATAAAATTCATGCATTAATTTTTAAAAAGTGCGTCGTGTCGTGTAGACAGTAAAATAAAATGAAATAAGAATTAAATCAAATTAAATTTTGAAAAATGTTAGTAGTAGTAGTAGTAGTAGTAGTAGTAGTAGTAGTAGTAGTAGTAGTAGTAGTACTAGTAGTAATAGTAGTAGTAGTAGTTGTTGTTGTAGTAGTAGTAGTAGTAATAGTAGTCGTAATAGTAGTAGTAGTAGTAGTAGTAATAGTAGTAGTAGTAGTAGTAGTCGTAGTAGTAGTAGTAATAGTAGTAGTAGCAGCAACAGTTGTAGTGGTAATAATGGCAGCAGCAGTAGTTGTGGCAATAGTGGACGTTTGTAACTGGAGGAACTGACGGTAGCCTTGGAAGTTTGAGGAACAAGGGATAAAGGTAGCGTATTCAAATGACGTCCTGTCTCTAGTTCGTGCCGCCGTGAGGTGACGAGGTGTTAAGTCTCATTAAAACACCAACTTGCTTCTTTGTTCCGATAGTAAAAATACGGTTCAGAGTTCAGATAGGTCAAACCTGTCGCTCATTCTGTGGCCAATTTCTCCCACGTTTGTCATGTGATCGTTTGCAAATAGTTGCATAAACTAAGTTCCAATCATTGCAGGTAAAGACGTGCCATGCCGGATGTCCAAAAGTTTATCCGGGAAGTTGATGAAATTTTCAACGCAAGGGTGGCCGTGTTAGCATGCCCTCCATCTGCAACGTCCACGAGGATTGGTCTTGCGTTGGTTACCGGCCATAATATCTGTTGTCATGAGGCTCCTGGTTAGCATATTCCTTCATTTTACGATCACGTCTGTAGGTGATTAGAGGCTGTTTATTGAATATATCCCTGGTTTCTACATTTTGCTGTAGAATGTTGCGATAGCTGGATTTTAAAATTTTGATGACTTCCTTATTGTGAGGACAGCTTGTGATGACGAGGATGGGTCTGTCTTGTTGTTTCCGTTGTTTTCAAATGGTCTCATGACATCTCTCTCTCTCTCTCTCTCTCTCTCTCTCTCTCTCTCTCTCTCTCTCTCTCTCTCTCAACAATGAATTAAGCTTACTTAAACCTGAGGTCGCAATCTTCATATTATTATTGACTAATCACAACACGAGATTATTTTAGGAACGTAGAATATACATTCGCGGATGTTGTCATATGGTTCACATGGCTACAAGAAGAATAAAAAACGTTTTGGGTTGCCTTTCAATTTGATTTACTGGGTTCAAATCACTATTCAACAATAACATTTTTACAAAGAAATGATAGGGTTTTCCAATGAGAGGGGTAACGTACAATCCATATCATGGACAAGTCGATTAAAATAATAGATATGAACTAATAAATAGAGGTGAATGAGTCAATAAAATGGAGATAAAGATAAAGGGAGTAAATCTGACTCATGAATGAACAACACAAAACAAACGACGTTTCGGCCTTTATCAAGAAAACACAGAATACATTTTTATTAGATTGTCATAATAATATAGGCGAAAATTTGTAAATGTGTGTGTGCGTGTGTGTGTGTGTGTGTGTGTGTGTGCAATGGAAGAGAGATGAAAAACTATATATATATATATATATATATATATATATATATATATATATATATATATATATATATTTCAAGAATAAGGTAAGGGGATGGGGGAGGGGGTGGTACTTGAAGAATAATCGACAGCAATAGTGTTTGTTATTAGTGGTCCCCTACCTTCGTTGTTAAGATATTGGGGGAAAAAATAATTAATTAATTGATTGAGAGAGAGAGAGAGAGAGAGAGAGAGAGAGAGAGAGAGAGAGAGAGAGAGAGAGAGAGAGAATAGATATGAAGCTTATTGAACGGAAATAAAGTGTTCCAAGTTATGTGTGTAACCACTTTCTTTATCGACCATTGAACTTGGAAATAGTAAGAATATTTCACACGTCACACAAGACGACATTGAATTTGAATTGGACGACTGCAAAGGAAAGCCATTTTCAACTTGTTAGTTTAAGTGAACGCAAATTGTACAGGTATGATTCTCCATACATTGTAACTATTTAAGTATCAATTATATCATATTTTAGATACGAGGACGTAAAAAAAAATCAAAGACAGTCTTACTTATGAATCAGCTTCTCACAACGCAATTTGGTAGTTTTATTTAGGAAAATTTTAATGAAATCTAAGTGAACGCAAATTGCACGGTAGACCCCCCCCCCCTTACATTGTTGAACAGCGACGTGCATTTATTTGAAGGTCTAATAACTCAATTCATTATGGGCTCATTGCTGTGATGGAAATCTAAAAAAAAAAAAAAAAATGATGCAAAATATTTTCCAGTGCAACAATATTAAACTAGGCCCATAGTTTGATTCGGATGTCAGATATATGTACCTACTAGTTGTTTAAAAGCATTAAGTTTATAATCTTTTAGTTAGGAGGGGAAAACAAACCAAAGACAGTCTTGCCAATTAATCAGACTTTTCAACGTAGCTTGGGAGTTTGGGAGAATTAAAATGAAAGATCTGTCAATGGGCATGATCTATATTAACTTTCCATGTGCTCAAGGTCATTGGTCACATTGCAAAATGTGCTCCAAGTGACCCACTCAGTGAAAAGTGTTCACACCTTTTAAATATCTAACATCACGATTGGTCATTTTATTCAGCTTGACACATGTGTATGTTTACAACTTTCATAAACAAAGCAGGGTGTTTACATTTGATAAGATATATCCAGAGCAACAAATCATACGAAAACATGAATATAGATCGTTCCCATTGTTTTTCCCATCTGCAATCAGTGCACAAATATACGTAAGCTCCTCGTTAAGGGAAACAACCGAAGTATACCTAAGAAAAAAATAAAAACCCAGTACCTTTGACTAGCCCTTAAAGGAAAAACAATCACCCTAGGACCTTTACTAAGATCAGTAACTAACCCTAATAGAACAAAAACTCCTCCGACCTCGAGCTAACCCTAACAGAAAAAAAAATCACACACCCTAGGACTGCTTTGCACGACCTTTCAATACTTCAACGATAAAATGGCAGCGGAGAACCTAAACAATGGTCAAGGTAGGAATTTTAAAATTTCACTAATCTATCAAGGTTTGTTCTATAGTTTTTAAAATGATACTTTATATTGACACATTGAATAAATAAACGCCTGACAAAAAATCCACGGTGAAAATACTAATTGAAGGAGATGCTACCCCGAGGAGCTTACGGAATTTCTCCCAGTTTGGAAGCAAAATACCGCAGGGATAATACTTTCAATATCTAAAATCTTTATCAACTCGCAAGCTGCTAGAAATTAGTCCGGTAACTATCACTACCACCATTATTGCTACTGATAAAACCAAATTACCCGCTTTGAACATTGAAAGAGAATTATTGATTTTTAAAAAAAAAAGATTAAATTTTACAAGTCTGATAATCGGCCTTGTAAAATCTTCTAAATGGATTCTTATAGTTTAGCTGTCTGTCCTTTTTATTTTTGTATTGCTGCTGGCTTTATCATATTTTTAATATTCTTGTGCTCTTGCTTCGTGAACCGCTTTATTCACTGGGATTTTTTCACCCATTCTATTTCAATTCAAGGTTTGTGGTATGCCCTTTTACGCCCTACAACTTCATTACATATTGGTTTTAAAACGTCTTTGGCACCCGATAATACTTCACTAACTGTTCTTCAAGTACGTTTTGCAATAGGTACTTCAAATTTTTTGAGAATGTGTTTGATTTCATCTTGTTTTACCAAGTCACCCAATAGAATGTAATTCATTCACCGTAGTTTTAGACAAAGTTACAAATCTTTTTTTTTTTTAAAGAATTCACCGTGTAGCATCTATAAGATTATCATAATTGACGGTGTTTGAGACACAAAGGCGATTGACGTCCCTGGCCGCTAGCTTCCCTTACTTCGAAGGGGACGAAATGGACAGTCAACTTGGGAGAATACGGTTCTTCCGGGCGATAACATCCTTATCTCTGAACTCTGAACTGGAAGAGAAGCTACCCACTCGGATTCTAACATTGGATGACGACCAACATACAACGTGACACGTTTAATGAATATTGTGCTATATAAATGCTCACTACGTTCCATGATCTAACGACGGCCACTCTTCATCGGCGGGGAATGATGACGTCACCCAAGCACATGGCTATACGTGACGCAGCTGCTTGTCAGTTTCAAGACGGTTCAAGAGTGTATAATTATTTTCTTTTTTTTCATGGCGGATTGGATACTACTACTACTACTACTACTACTACTACTACTACTACTACTACTACTACTACTACTACGACGACGACGACGACGACGACGACGACGACTACACTACTACTACGACTACGACTACTACTATTACTACTACTACTACTACTACTACTACTACTACTACTAATACTACTACTACTACTACTACTACTACTACTACTACTACTACTACTACTACTACTACTACTGCTGCTGCTGCTGCTACCACTGCCACTACCACTACCACTACTACCATGTACTGCTGCTACCACTGTTACTACTACTGTTGCAGTAACTTTTACCTCCCTTGCATTATGAAATTCATATACAAAGCACTATCTTTTTTTTCTTTTTTTTTACAGATGAGTAGAAGCAGAAAGTCGCCAGCAATTGGCATTGATCTCGGTACAACCTACTCGTGTGTAGGCGTTTTCCAACACGGCAAAGTGGAGATCATTGCCAACGACCAAGGAAACAGGACCACGCCAAGCTATGTGGCATTCACTGAGACCGAGAGGCTGGTTGGGGATGCAGCTAAGAATCAAGCAGCCCTCAACCCAACCAACACTATATTCGACGCCAAACGACTCATTGGCAGGAAATTCACTGATCCAAGCGTACAAGGTGACATAAAGCACTGGCCTTTTAGAGTTGTGCAGGAAGGCGGAAAGCCAAAAATCAAAGCACAATATAAAGGCGAAGACAAGGCATTTGCTCCAGAGGAGTTGAGTTCCATGGTTTTAACGAAAATGAAGGAAACGGCTGAGGGATATTTGGGTCAGGCTGTGCAAGATGCTGTGATCACTGTCCCTGCATACTTCAATGACTCACAGAGACAAGCTACTAAAGATGCCGGGGCCATTGCTGGTCTCAACGTTTTAAGAATCATCAATGAGCCCACTGCTGCTGCTCTGGCTTACGGATTGGACAAAGGTCTAAGAGGAGATAAAAATGTTCTCATATTCGATTTGGGAGGAGGTACCTTTGATGTCAGCATTCTCACTATTGACGAAGGCTCCATGTTTGAAGTAAAGGCAACTGCAGGAGATACTCACTTGGGAGGAGAGGATTTTGATAATCGCCTGGTGAAACATTTCGTCGAAGAATTTAAAAGAAAACACAAGAAAGATATGGCCAACAATGCCAGGGCACTGAGACGTCTCCGGACAGCTTGTGAACGTGCTAAGAGAACTCTGTCCAACAGCACTGAGGCATCCCTAGAGGTTGATGCTCTCTTTGAAGGTGTGGATTTTTATACCAAAGTCACAAGAGCTAGATTTGAAGAACTATGTGGTGATCTATTCCGTTCTACATTGGGACCCGTTGAGTCAGCTCTCCGAGATGCAAAACTAGACAAATCCAAAATAAACGAGGTCGTTCTTGTAGGAGGCTCGACGAGAATTCCTAAAATCCAAAAACTTCTTTCAGACTTTTTTGGAGGCAAAGAATTGAACAAATCCATCAACCCAGATGAAGCTGTGGCTTACGGGGCTGCAGTTCAGGCTGCAATTCTTACGGGTGACCAAAGTGACACCATTAAAGACGTTCTACTGGTAGACGTGGCTCCCCTCTCGTTGGGAATCGAGACAGCAGGAGGCGTTATGACCACTCTCATCAAACGAGGCACTACCATCCCAACTAAGGCTTCCAACATATTCACGACTTACTCTGACAACCAACCGGGGGTTAGTGTTCAAGTTTTTGAAGGAGAGCGAACCATGACTAAAGACAACAATAGTCTTGGACATTTTGAACTAAGTGGAATTCCTCCAGCTCCTCGAGGTGTCCCGCAGATTGACGTGACATTTGACATTGATGCTGATGGAATCCTGAATGTCAGTGCCAAGGATAAAGCTTCCGGAAATATCAACAAAATCACCATCAAAAATGATAAAGGACGATTGACTCAGGCAGAGATTGACAGGATGGTTTCTGATGCGGAAAGATTCAGAGAAGAAGATGAGAGGCAGAGAGAAAGAATCTCTTCTAGACACAACTTAGAAAGTTACATCTTTAGCGTCAAACAGGCCCTGGAATCAGCCCAGGGTAGATTGTCTTCTCAGGAAATAAACCACGCCCGATCAGCATGTGACAAGGAACTAAAATGGCTAGACGGAAATTCTTTGGCAGAGAAAGAAGAGTTCCAAAGTCACCTGAATGACCTTCAGAAAATTACAGCACCTGTCATGACAAAGCTTCATGGACAACAAGGATCGAGTAATCGCCCTTCGGCAAGTGGGCCAACAATAGAGGAAATGGATTAGATCATTGAGATTATTGGGACAGTGAGGGGGGAGGAGAGAAAGAAAAAGAATATTTAATTAAAAATAATTTAAATCTCAATTATGAGATACGAGGCATATATTATGATCACTACGCTGTAATATTATTATTTTTTAGGAAAAGAATTTCACAAAGCAAGAACAATTGTCTTCACTTTATTTTAGAACCAATTTCAGAGTTAATCTTTTGAATTGTTTAGATTTTGTTCAAGCATCATTTTGTGATATCCAAGTTATAGCTCTTTTTCTTCCGTAGAACTATGGGTATATTAATGACCCATTTTGGATATAGATAATATCAATGGGCCTATCGTCTCAACCTGTTACTCAAAATTGGATTTATATGTTAAATTATAAAATGTGGATTAAATTGTTAGCTTTCATTGAGGAGAGTGAATGTAATTGTTTCTTACACGGCGAGAAATATATATATATATATATATATATATATATATATATATATATATATATATATATATATATATATATATTGGATTTAATCACTCTGACTTTGAGCATTTTACTTTCTTCATCTCGCTCAATTCAACATAATACTGCCGTACTTTGGAAGACAAGTATTTAAAATTATGACCAGCAAACTCGTCCTTCAAATGCCGATCAATTAAAATGACCCTCATATAGGCAAAAACTCTCAAACCTGGGACTTCACAGTCCAGCTACCAGACTGACGAAATATTAGTATCTATGTTTTGAAAGTTATCTCTGGACTTTTAACCAAAAAAATCTGTTCTGCGTGTTAATTTTGCAAAAGAAGTTAAATAATTCATAGGATTGTGATGACGACATAAGAAAAAAACGACGCAGTATTAATTCATTGCTTTTGTTTAGTTCACTTGTTCATAGTTGAAACATAAAAATTAATTGAAAAGTGGTTTTATTCGTTTCTATTTTTGAATATTCGTATTAAAAATGTAATTGGCGTTCTACGGATGAAGGACCAGGCAAGGAGCTCAAAGTATTGCCCCTGACCTTTTTATTAAACGCTGACTGTTATCAGCCATTACTAATTTCACACCTGACTAGCTGAGAAATTGTGAGCAAAGAGCCTTTTCCAAGGATAAACTTTGCACTGTTGTCAGAGGGACTCGAACCAATGCCCTACAGTTCCAAAAAGAGGTGCCATAAGATTCAATGGGACCCCATTGCTAGGGATCCCACTGTAAAGCGCTTTGAGCACTTTTTTCGGATATTGCGCTATATGTTCAAGTTTTTTTTTCCATCATTAAGTTGGAGCATTAAACAGACAGCACCAATTGCTTGTTACCCTTTTGATAAAACGATAGTCAGTATTCATATGACATAAGAGCTCTACTATTTGAGCAACCTAATGTAAGCCGAAAATTTGATTATCTGTCTGGGTGTAATTTTGACGCATATTCCTATGACCTATTGATGCTATCAGCTGTGTTATTAGGTTGTTATGGTCTGGAAAAACACGTATTAAAAATTTGGCCTGAAAACTCCACCTTCGCGAAGTCCCAGGTTTGAGAGTTTTGGCAAAGATGAGGGTCATTTAAATCGATTGATACTTGAAGAAGGACGAGTTTTCTGACCAAATTTTTAAATACGTGTTTTTTTTTTGTTTTTTGTTTTTTATTTTGGGGTTTTGGGGTATTTTTTTTTTGTTTTGTTTTTTTTTTTTGTTTTTGTTTTTGTTGTTTTCTTTTTCTCTTTTTTTTTCCAGAGAACGGCAGTTAATGGTTATGTCGACCCACATGTATTCAGTAGACACTGAATAAAACAACTAAATTATGGTCATCAACAGTAGGAACCATTGAAATAAGAAATTGAGCTTAAAATATAGCGCAATATCCATTAAATATGCTGAAAGCTCTTTACAAGGAGAACGAATCCAATAACAACACTTTATATATAAAACAATAAATGAAGCTTGTAAGTCGCTGTTACAGAGACAACTTTGTTACCAGCCAGATATTCCTTTTACACCTGAGTAAGGTGAGAGAATATGAGTAATGAATCTTTTACAAGGACTCAATTTTGCACCGCCCACAGCGTGACTCGAACCAGGGACTTGCAGGTCTGAAGGCGAGAACCATATCACAAAACAACCAGGCCACAACTTACCCCGATTATGTACTCAAACTCCTTTTCTTTTTCTTCAAATTTACTGACATCGTCGTCTCATAAGAGGTCGTCGGCTAGAAATAGCTCGCCATTCTTCCAGGTCTTCTGCCAGTCTGTAGCATTTCACTTGTCACCCCAGTCTAGCTCTTGATGTTGACTAGCTATGATCTCGGGGGGGGGGGGGGGGGGGGGGGGGGGGGGGGGCAGCCTCTAGGCCTCTTGCCTTCTACTTTTCCTTCAGAGATGATTTTACAGATGGTGTTATGCTGTTTAGTGTGGCCAACGTATCTCAATGTTCTAGTTTTTATTGTTTTCAATAATTCCGGGCACAGGTTGAGTATAATGCAGGCTGCCTCATTGGTCTTTGTTGTTGTTGTTGTTGTTGTTGTTGTTGTTGTTGTTGTTGTTGTTGTTGTTGTTGTTGTTTGGGGGGTTTTTTCGTTGTTGTTTTTTTTCATTTTTTTTTGTTTTGTTTTTTTTTCAGCTTATTCTACCCATGCGTCGAAAACTCCAAATCCATTTGTTCAAATAATATAGATATATGGATGAAGCTGACTCTCAACTTATCTCAACCTTTGAAGGTCTAACAACCCAATTTATTATGGGCTCATTGTTGTAATGGAAATCTCAAGAAATATTGTCCATTACAACAATGTTAAACTAGGCCCATAATTTCGTTCTGATGTGAGACCTGCATATTATATGTACACAAGTGAGCAAAGAGCCTTTTTTTTGTATTTTACTTTCTTGCCTTGTCTACCCCCTTTCATAGTCATATACACTTGTTCAGAACAAATTGAGGGTAACTTTAATTCATTAATATTTAAAGTAAAAAATCAACTTCTGGGCAAACTTTTCAAAAGGCGTTTAGTCTGTGCACGATGGCATAGGACAGCGTATCGATATAATAATATTATAAAGACAAGAAAATGGATTGTAGTGATGTTTAAATCTACCCTAAAGGACTTTCATTTCCACTTCTAAATCGATTGAGGAGACATGTTGACGATTTTTTATAAATATTCCATTGATCTCCCTCCCCCCCCCCCCCCCCCCCCGGTCAGATGACATGGGTTATAATCTATATGGGTTCCAATCCTTGATGAAATCGATTTATCGATTTGATTTATGGCCCATCACCTCATACTGGTATTATGTTGAGTTGGGATAATGAACTAGGTGTAGAAAACTGAATCTTTAGTCAAAAATACGAAACGAAACTTGGATTAGACTTATATGACGCCTCTTAATTTGTGAGAGACATAATTCCATATGGGAGCGGTAAGTTATATAAAATTTTATTTTTTCAAGCCTTCGTCGAATCACCCAATTCCCCCCCCCCCCCCTCCGCCCCTTTCTCAGGTATACAATATTGCCAACCCTAAACGTAACGATGTGTCGTGGAGATAAGGGATTATATCTAATTATAATATTCGAAGTCATTGTTCTGAATGGATGAATAAAAAAATCCTGTTAACATCATCAATCTGACTATCTGCAATGCGATCAATAGTTAAGATCGACACCAGCTGTTACCACCGCCAGCTATTCAATTGTAGTTAATGGGGAGACCATTATCATATAATATCCAAATATATTTTAATGTGATATTCAGTGAACTGTCATCTTCTGAAAAAAAAAAATAAAAAAAAAAAATAAAAAAAACAACGAACAAGCAAAAACCGAAAACAAAAACATGTAGATATTTATCATTTTGGCCAGAAAATGTCGATGGATTAAAATAACCCCATCTCTTCAAAAAGTCTCAAACCTGGGGCTTCGTGAAGTTTTAACACGATGAGGGTAATTTTAATCGATCGACATTTGAAGGACGAGTTTTCTGACCATAATATTTTTAATGTTTTCGTTTTTTTTTTCTTCAGAGAACCACATTATAATATAGTTAAGTAGCTCAGGGCAATTAAAACACGAGTGTCGACGAATCATTTCAATCCCTCACCCGCATAATAAGTATAAATTGGGTTTTGGACTACCTGCTCCCAGGTATGTAACCCAATTCAATATGGGCTCATTGTTGTAATGGAAATCTTTGAAAAGTACAACAATGTTAACTATAAACTAGGCCCATCATTCCGTTCGGATGTGTCATACTCGCATACATCTGCACATTTCATTTGGACACGTGATTTTGTTCTATCTGCGTTATTGATTTGATGGCTCAATTACAACAATGTGAAAACAAAACCATACTTGCCTTCAGCTATCAGATCTGTAAAGAATCATTCTGCACGTATGTTGATTTCCAAATTTGTGATCTATCGCCTTAAAACGGTTTCGTGGTTTCGTCTCGGGACGAAACTGATGAAAAAACAATGGATCAAAAAGATCAGAAATGTAAAACTTTACATTTTACGAGTTGAAGAAATTATGTACGTTCTTTTTTGTAAACAAAACCCCCACAAAACTTTATTCAATTCTCATTTTCATCATTATAAATTCAAGTTTCATCATTGTAATAAACGGGACTTAACACTGTTTTGAGGCTGTGGGCCACATATTTAATTTGACTTCTTTTTTTCTCAAGAAAACCGAATAAATCTATCAACGACTCAATGGAGTTTCCCGCAAAGCTATAAATAGTCTGTTTCCATACCCAAGAAAATTAGCTACGCCCATACTTTCTGTTTTCTGTGTTTACATTTGAGGCTGAGCATTAAATTAGTATTCGGCATTCAGTCCCATTATTATTACCAGGACACGTCGGTAGGTATAATCATTTTGCAAATCTGCGGATTTAGAAGCGAGCACATCCAAAATAGTTAATCGTTCATTCAGTCAAACATCTGGGATTTTTTAGTCATGCCTGATATTTAGGCAATTTAGGTACGTGCAAGAATATTTTCAACTTTCTTTCTCAGTAGCAGAAGAAATAGATGTGAATGCCGATGACAATGACAACGCACTTTTTATTTTTATTCACTTTCTCGCAGAAGTTATTGAATTGTTGTTCTTCTCGAACAAACATATACAGGAAAACATGTACATGTAAATGATGAATTGATTATTAGTTAGATAGACTAATAGTAAATAGACTCTAGTATTGGTGTTAGTGTTAGTGTCAGTGTTGTGATTTTTAGTTTTGCCAATTTTGCTCAGCAAAATGATGATTGCTGTGTACTGTAATCTCTCTATCCAATCGGATATGTGAATCTTTGATCAGTTCTCACTCCAATAGCTACACAATGTTGCATTTCAATCTCCTCATAATAGTAAGCTAACATGTTGATATTGAGTCTTTAACTTTATGATAATTTGAGTTTAATTTCTTAAAGTCTTTCACAGTTCATTTGTTGGATTCATGACAACACAGTTTTGCAAAGGATTCCCGTCAATGGTTGTTAATAAAAATCATACAGACTATACTATTAGTTTTTACCCAAGAACATTGCTGATTGATGACTTTAAAATATGATTATGAATGATGGCCAATATGTGGAGAGTTAGTGAAAAAATATGAGGAAACAACAAACATTTAACTCTTAAATACAAGGATGTAGACGAGAGTATTTTTTTTTCTAGTATATTATTGTTTCCTGCTTTGTCTGGTACTGCCACATTCACACTTTTTCAGATGTTTATCTTGAACCAGTACCTGTGTCCAAATATTTAACTTCCCCAGAAAAATATTAATGTCAGAATGAACTAGGATGAAAAAAAAAAAGAGAAAGATTTTTGGATGTAAATCGATCGTTATGATTATAGTGAATGCATTTATTTTTAATCAAATTATGAGAACCAAGCTTAAACTTGGATTTTCATCATTAGGCTCACTCTGATTTGATACCATTTTGAGACTATTGGCCACAAATATGCAAAACAAATAAACTCTCATATCTTGTCTTTCTCTCCTCTATGTGTTCATGGTTTGTAACTATATGGAAAAGAACGCATAATGTCAGCGGTGTGACGTCATCGCACTATAGATAGTGGTGCCACATTCAGAGGGAAAATATTACACTAACTATAGAGATGAAGTTAACTTCATGTGATACTTTGTTATTGTTTTCAGACCACCAGTTGGTTGATTTGTTCTCACTAATAATATATCAATTGAACCATAAACATTTAAGCTTACGCATATATATATTTTTTTGTGTTGATACGTTTTATTTTTGCGGGCAGTTGTGACTATTTTACCTAAATGTATTGCATCAATAAGTAAGTACTCAAAAACATAGAAAAAAAGTTTTCATTCTCACACACACACACAAAATTGATTTTATAAATAGGGCTGCTAAAGTTACCCTACTGACATAAATAGCATAATTTGCCACAGCAAACAGTACTATTAAAACTGATGCAATTATCTGTTGACTCCCGGGAAGACTGTTTACCGCTATTCACTTATATGTTTCAGTGCATGACATAATCAGTTCGAAGGTGAAAATTTTGGACTTGCATTTTTTTGTATTTTCTGGAAGATTCATGAAGTTATGGTCAGATGTATGGGTAAGGTATCCAGCAACTTTTCTCAAATTTAATACTTTTTCAACTTGACTAGCTGTAAAAATTATTTAGAAGTGAAATTAAGCTTTGATATTTCCCAAAGATGTACAAAAAGGGTTGATTTAATCATTTACGACAAGAACTCATTTTTGATAAAAATTGACCTTCTAACTAACTAAACTTGACAATATCTCAGTTCAAACCTTTTCTCCATCCGACTGATTAGGATTATGTCATTCACTGTAACATATGGTAAAGTTGGATTGCTTTTCAGAAACAATCAGCTGTTATAGGACTGATGGTTATAGTTAGTAAACTTTGGAGCTCTTCGTTTGCTTCCACCAAAATGAAGCAAGAGATTGAGAGATAATTTGTTGGTCACAATATGAGACTGCTTGCTTCACGACTCCACTCTTGCAACACTATGGCATTGTGTAAGCATTTGGAGCAGAAAACGCTGATGTTTGCATGTTATTTAAAAGGCAGTATGTGTCAGACTTTTGACAAAAGAGAGTATCTTAAGCTTTTCCATTTTTTTATTTTTAAAAATTAAGTTGATTATATTTCCAAATTTTAAAGTAGAGGTGGTGCATGGCACGAAATCACAAAACTGTCTTTGCGAAGAATATAAGCATTAAATTGTCTCAAATATCTGGTAATCTCTGTGGTGTAATAGTAACACATTTGAATGGTGAATCATGTGGTTTGGAGTTCAATCATCGTCGAAGAACACTGGTATTTTGGGATGGTTTTATTATTGTAATTATTTCTTAATGCTTTTTTTTTGGCTTTGTGCCATTCCAACACTTAAAAAAAGATTTTTATCTTCGTCAAACTGCATAAAAAACTGCAGCATAGCTCAGCGATATGGCCTTTGCTTCATAACCAAAAGGTACCGAATTCGATCATGCACCACTGCACTGTGTGGCCTTGAGCAAGTCATCTCGCCCTAGCTCAATTTGCGGTGCTGCACTGCGGCGGACGCCTAGGTTATTTCAGTCTTCCCTTGGAATAGACCCCGAGACAAATTTCTCCTATGGGATTAATAAAGTTTTAAAATTGTTTTCAAAAGATCGATTTATCAATTGAGGGGAGAATCAATTAGTCAACAAAATCTTATGTCTTGAAATACATGTAGATATTATTTAAGAATTTAGTCCTGTGTTATATGTAACTTATTGAAACACTAGATTGGTGATTGTGCGATGTCAAAATCTAATATGTTTAACTTTAGATTAGAATGATTTATTTTTCATACTTTTAAGTGTATTCTCATTTTTATTTTTTTTCCTTATAATTACTTTTCAGTTACCCATATTGAATGAAGGACTTTGGCTTGCACCAATTGTGAATTGTGACATTCCTAATACTTAAATTTCTGCGTACAGTTGAAAATTTTGAATAAGTATTGTGACAGCAATTATTTACTAACATGGCCACATCACTCAGAGGAATCCATCTTCCAGACGAGAGGATTAGGGAGATTTTAGACGCTGCTAAAGAATGGTGTTTGTCCAATGGTAATCATGTTTTTATTTGTCTATCTGTGCCACCATTTTAGAAGTGATGAACTGATTTTATTTTTATTTAAATTAAAATACGTAATCTGTTTAGCGGGAAATGCCTTTTGTGTCCCAAATTATGTTTTTTCTTTTTTATTTCCTCCTTTGAAAACAGGTCTTTAAGTGAATCTTTATTTAATCATAATATTTTGCAATTTGTTCTAGTGATAAATCTTTGAAATTATTTTGGATGCCACTTGTAACCTGCATGAGATTTAAGCCACTTTGAAATCTAAGATTGTCTTTTTATTCAAATATCTTAAAGCTCTCCTTTGGCAACATCAAATCTATTTTCCTAATTGTTTAGAGACCAGTACGCACTGATTTATCTAACATTTCGTGCCTTTTTACTTCCCAGTTAATCCTCTAGATTTATCAGAGCAGAGTTTACCTTTAAATTTAAATGACATGTTCATTCTTTCTTTGTTAGGTTGATGATCTTGAACAAAAACAAAAAAAAACAACAATAACTACAAATCTTTAGACCTAAGTGATCTCATTATTTCATACTGCTTAGAAAGTTAATACTTTAAAAAATGTTTGGTATTCTGTTCTTTTTTGTAGCTGTTATATCCATTTTTTGTTTATTACTTTTTACAGTCCACAGCTTTTAGCAGCTTAGTATAAAAAATATAGGTCAATTCCTTATCCTGATTCTAGAGCCAACTTTCCTTGTTCTAATTAAATAGTATATTTAAAAAAAATCAAATCCAACAGGTGTTGGGGTCAAATGCGGGTATGACGAACCAGAATCCTCCAAAGTGAGCTGTGCTCCCATTGCTCTCTTCCCAAGTGTTGTCCCATCCTCCATCATCAATGTAGCCAAATCCACCATGCCCCACTTCAATCGTCTCATGCACAGAGTTGCCATGGATCATAGCTTTCTAGAGGAATCTTTTAAAAAGTTTGTATCAAGCTTGCCTAAATAATAATAATCTGATGTGAAACCTATTATATCCGTGAAATTGGCCTTGATTACCATTATACTGGATATCAATCAAATAGATGACAAATAGTTTGCCTATTATCTTCATCAGATAAAAAATGCTGAACCATTTCCTTCTTATCTTTAGTCTTTTTTTTTTCCATTTCAGCTAAGATGAAATGCTTTTTTTTAAAAATATGTATACATCTCTATACAAACGACAAACAAACAGATTACTGTGATCAACTCTTTATAAAGAACTTTACAAAATGAAAATAATGCAATGAACAATCCGTCAAAGAGCATATGACAAATAGTAACGATATTAAGGAGGATGTGAGGATGGGGGGAGGAGGATCCTTATTAATATTGACTTGATCAGGAAACAATTATTGCTCGAATACTGTAATTATTTCCACCATTCCACTTTGCTATTCACCAGTGGTTTTACTGTTGCTATTTTGACTTCCAAAATTGTTCCGTTAATTGGCAGGTCTTCTCTCCCCACTTCAGGCAGCGTCCCATTATATAAACCTAGACAATGATGTTTAAAAGTCTAAACTAGGCTAGGGACCAGGGTAATTTTTTGTTGTTGGTGAAGGTGGGGGGGGGGGGGGGGGGGGGGGGTAAGTATTTGTTTGTTTGTTTTTTAATCTTGTATTTTTGTCATGGCTTAAATGCTCTCATCTCTATCTCTCAAGTATGAAATAATGTTAATTGGATTTGGGCCATTTTTTTCAGCAACAACTCCTTGATTTGATGTATTAAGAACGAACAAAAATGTTGACTTGTGATTGGGCCTTTTTGACCCATTATTTATGAATAAAATATTTTTTTAAACATCGAAAACCAAAGATTTAGGACATTGTGGTGTATTTTGCGTTTGTTAATTAATTATATGACAACAAAATTATAGCAAGCTCAAGAAAATGAAAATAATAATAATAATGATGTACATTTAGTTTAGCGCTTTCTATGCAATTGCATCTCAAAGCGCCTTACAATAAAAATCCCATTAATTGAATAATAAGATTATAAAACACAGGATAATTAGCATAACACAGATTACATGATTATAAAATAAGACCTATGGGTAAAGCATTTTACAAATAAGAATGTTTTAAGATGTGCTTTCAATGTTTCCATATGGGTGGGGAACCTGACCTCCCATAGCGGGCAGGGAGGTACATACTGTGTCTTCTATCCCCTTATGTCTGTTTTCCAACATGCTTTCTGTCTTTGTCTTGGAATGAGATTACTTGGTTTTTTTCCTGGCCCTGGTCGGAGTCCTGCCTGGGAGGGAAACAGTCGAATGCATAGTTATTGTTTTGGGAGATGATATTTTTTTCCTTGTAAATCATCTCTCTGTTATGTATTATTATATGTGTTATTTTTAATGTATAATGTTAGCATTTGAGTGTGTTCCTCTTTGTCGGATTTTGTTCTTGTGTCCAGATGAGACTTATAGGTGATCTCAAACTAAGTACATGGGTGGTATGCTCTTGGAATCTACATCTGATCCCTATTTGTTCCCAGTTCCCCTTTGTCTTACTTTCTCTTGGGTGCTTCAAATCTAATTCTAGAACTTTTTACTATCCCATTTTCTTCCTTTTTACTGGCGCTGATATAACCTAAATGTGTTGCAAGCGCCGTAAAACCCTTAAAAACAAAACAAACAAAACAATGTTTCCATTGTTTGTTTTTCTCTGATCTGCTTGGGCGGAGCGTTCCAGACTCTTGGGTCACAAAATTCGAAAGAGCGACCACCGAAAGTTTTGGAATTAATTGTTTAACATTTATACACTTACACCATTGTCTGTTTTTGTGATAGGGGGCTGTCTGAAGCAGGAAGAACAGACCTTCCAATTAAACTGTCAAAATCTTGGGCAAGCTCCTTGAGAAGTTGGGGGGAAAAAAGTGAAAATTAAATGATGTGTTAAGTAAAATTCAATTTTATAAGGTGTCTTAATCATAAAATCCAAAGTTAGAATACAGATGAAGCTTCAAGAAATAATATGCATAAGTGTTCCCCTTGATCGAAACAAATGCTTTTACATAAAATAACTAGAACAAATTGCTTACATTTAGAGAAGAAAAAAAAAGATAAGCAAAGACATGAGGTATTGCAATATTTGTTGTTCATAATATCAGCGAAATTGCTAGCTATACCTAATGCTTTTCACAAGGCTATCTACTCTGGGTTTATAGTTCGCTCACAATACATTACAGCATTGTAAAAATTATGGGTTTCATGCAATGACTGATTTTTCTGTCGTGAGGAACAATGATAAGTTTTTATTATTGTGGTATTTATTCTTTGCAGTGTAATCCAAGTTGATGAGTTTATGCTTAATTTATGGAACATCTACCTCAGAGTGAGAGACAATGGAATAAAACAGGTAATCCTTATTCCATGGTGATTACAGAAAGAATGACTTTTTATTCAGGATTGAAGCACAACTAAATCCTGGAAATATGAACTTTATCAAAACAAGAGAAAACTGGCTTTGATGATAATAATACTTTTACTGACGATTATACACAACTCATATGTTGTATATTTCGATACTGTGTAATTATCAAAGGAATTCATATATTATAACAGACATCCTGCTTAAACAATTCAAGAACTTTAACAGCCTCCATTAAAAACAATGAACAAATATTTGTAAGAGTATTTAAGTTCTCACTTATGACATACCAAAATATAAAACAAAACAAAAATGTTTTTTGGGAAATGGGAGGGGATGATATGTTATTAACCCAGTTAAGATTTGACCACTGGTTGTGCTGTGTGTCCAAATGATTTATTATTTTACCTTTGTTTCCCAAGGAAATCAGCTCTAGTTTAATTTGTAACAGTATCAAACAAAAATGAATATAATAGCTTCATAAACAAAGAAAAACAATTAACAAGGAATGTTTAGACTCCAAGCCATTGCTGTTGTGGTATTGTTATTGTTGCTTCGCCACTCCTGCTGACGTTGTTGTCTGAAAAAAGATATTGAGCCCGAAGCATTTATTTGTTAAATCTCTGTTTTAAAAACCTGTCTGGTTCACTTTTGTTCATTTTATTTTTTACAAATGAGTTTCTAGCAGCTTAGTATCCATTTTAATTCTATTTTTTTTTACCTGTATAAAGCCTTTGTTTTACAAAGTATTAAATGTAAACATGATAAACCTGACACTGATCAGCTCATTTTTTGTTTTTTTTTATTCTCTCTCTCTCTCTCTCTTCTCCCCCACCCCCCCCCCCATTTTTTTCTCCCTGTACAAAAGCCCTTGATGTTAGGATTGTTTAGAAACGACTTCATGATCAACTGTAGAATATCAGAGGAAACGATTGAAAAATATAACCCTGACAACTTACAACTGAAACAAATTGAGTTCAACACAATTGCCTCCAGTTTTGCTGGTCTCACGCAAAAAATTGGAGATATGCACAGGTATTATAGTCACTCACTCATTCACTCATTCCTATGTCCAGATGGTCATTTGGGGAACTTGCGGGATGTAGCCTTTACAAAACAGTGCAACTCATCTTGATCATTGGCCTTCTCTATCATCGTGTATAACGTCAAACTAGTCTAATCCTTGATGTTGTCCTGCCATATTTTCTTTTTGTCTTCCTCTTTTCGTTGACCTTATTACAGTAACTTTAACTAAAATCTATGAAAAGTAAGATTGTTGGTTACTGTTCATTTACTGTATTTAGAAGATGGTAGCATTGTTGTCTGCCCATTATAACATGGTATGTCAAAAAGATCAAATTTTAAAATTTCCATGCAATGAAGAAAAAAATGCTGAACCATTTCCTTCTTATCTTTAGTCTTTTTTTTTTTTCATTTCAGCTAAGATACAATGCCATATTAAAAAGAAAATGTTATATTTGCTTTACATCATATTAAGATAAAGATGTTAAAGAAAAGAAAGTAGTTCTTCAAAGCCATTAACCCTATGGAGGTGGAGCTTATCCTGGTATCTATAGTGTTAAATGGACAATAACAATTTTATAGGAAACCATTCTATCTCAAAGTACTTTTGGCTAGATTTAACTGACACAACCATCCAATCACGATGTGTGGGCTTGGGGTTAGAAAAAAAACCAAAAAACCTCGTCATCACACGGGATCGACCCAGGTCCCATCTGCTTGAGAGACAACCGGGTTATTTTAAATATACAGATATAAATTAAGCAGCTATTAAATTAGAAGTAGTTCATGTAATGATTTTAATTTTTTAATTTTACAGAATGACACTAGGAATGGCAGGGAAGGCTTTCACACGCGATCAGGTAAAATAGCTTTTATTTTATTAATTCCTCGTTAGAAGATTTTGGAATTGACTGCCCACATCGAATGCCCCAACTGGATGACATTTACAATTTGATATTAGATTATTGTGATGATCTGGGCTCATCCTTGAGATTCGGTAGGACAATATAACCCAAAACATAAACATAAAGAAAAGACCATAAAAATGATAGAAGACAGGGAACTCATTGATAAGTTGGCCTGCAGATAAGGTCAAAGCACTGAGCCAAGCCTGGATGGAGAAAAAGAAGGAGGAAGAAGAAGGTCGTACTTCATGTCATGACCATGGTATAGAAATTATAATAATAAAGGAAAGGAATTCAAGATTAACAATTATGATAAATTTTTTACAGAAACTAAATTACATCTACAAGATAAATAGGAATGACAGAGCTCTACTTATCCATTCATCCTGCTTGTTTCTCTCCTGACATCCACAAATAAAGAACACCACGGCACACATAAATAATAAAATAAAATAAAACACAAGCGCTGTATGCAATATCTCCCTCCTCATGCATTGCTATATATAGCGATGGTTCAAACCCCCTGATTGGGTGGTCGAGGAGGGTTCGGTCAACCGGGACTCATTCAGGTTATGTCTTAGAAACCCATGCCTGGGTGGGGTTCCCTACCTCCCATATTGGGCAGGGAGGTACTTACTGTGTCTTCTATCCCCTTATATCCCTATTTGTTCCCAGTTCCCCTATGTCTTACTTTTTCTTGGGTCCTTTAATTGTAATTCTAGAACTTTTTACTATCCCATTTTCTACCTTTTTACTGGCGCTGATATAACCTAAATGTGTTGCAAGCGCCGTAAAACCCTTAAAAACAAAAACAAACAAACAAACAGAAACCCATGCCAGGGCATAACACCATATATAAATCTCTTATTCACCTCCAAGTATGACCCTATCAACTTATGACAGAAGCTAACTGAGTTCAATACAGTTATAAAAATCATGCTATATTCGCTGGCTATTTCTGTGTAAGAATGTGTGCATGCTGCTATTATAATTATCCACCCTATCTGTATTGGGATTTATAAATAAGAGGAGTTGTTTATTTGTTATAAAATTTATTTTAAAAAAAATATTTATTGCATAACTTACTACAGTCGCATCTCCATATTCTGAACACCTCAATTCTCAGCGTTTTGTTTGGATTAGAGACATCCAGATAGTGGAATCAGTACTTACAGTGGCTTATGTAGTTTTAACCTCAGGCCATAGTAATTCTTAGCCTGTTGTTGCAGCTCACAACATTAGGACTATACTGCTTTCACAATGTGCATTTATTTGGCAGGTCTGATAACTCAATTTATTATTGGCTCATGGCGCATAGTTGCATAATTGTCAGACATGCATATTTGTACATGTCATGCTTTCACTATTGGCCAATGTGTGAATTACAGAATTGTTGATTTTTTTGTTTTGTTTTATTTTATTTATTTTTTTTTCTCTTTTCTCACTAGGGTTTTTTTTTCAATAAGGAAGTGATGTTTGTTTGGTTGCTTTGCTTTTTTGTTTATTTTTCATTACATAAAACAGTTTTCCACAGAGATTATTTACTGAATCAATTTCTTTCATTGCTCTCTTTGCTGAAGGTGGTGCCATGTTAAAGTTGCAGAGAAACTAAATGAAAATTTGAGGAGTTTGGTTCTTATTCTTATGAGCAATTGAGCAAGTGAAACAGATTCCTACTTTATAATGAAAATTGAAAATTAGAAGTGTCAAACGGCAGTGAGATGAAACGTGCTTTGAAGATTTAACTTTGCCTTAATTGAAAATAAAATCCTTTGTTTGCCCAAATACATCAATATCAGGTACCAAGGGCTAGTCGTATCAGATTCTGTAAACTGATTAGTTGCACATGACTGACATATGCCGATTTTTGCACGTACATAGACTGCATTGCCACATTGATTAAGGAGGCTGTCTTCCTATAACTGGACTGGGCTGACAAATAAATTACCTACCCAACCTTAATTGGATGTGACAAAGCATTTTAAATCTGATTATATTTCAATTGTTTGTCGATTGCATTGAACGTGTGGCTATGTGGTCTAGTGATATAACACTCACTTTTGAATCAGAGGGTCTTGCGTTCGAGCCTCGCTCAGCACATAGTTGAGTCCTTGGAAAAGACTCTTTATTCACATTCTCTCACCGCACTCAGGTGTAAATGAGCACCTGGCCTATTCCAGCATTGTCTTTGTCCTAAAAAATTGTAATATTGCCTAACAGGCATCATGTCCAGTCCTACATGTTAAGTGTTTCTGTTGGTCAGGGACCCCTTTTAAAGCGTTTTGAACACGTTTAATGGATATTGCGCTATATAAAAATCTAAATATAAATTTTTGGATCCAGAAGCAAGAATTTCAGGATTATAGAGTACAAATAAAGAAGAAAAGAAATCTGTTCCCAGGTGACCTGTCTAGATAATGGAGACATTTTGATTGTTGGGCTCTGGATTAGAGAGACCTGACTGTATATGTGAAATGCTTTAAATCCAATTTTTATAGAGTTTTTGACTTTTATTGGATTTTCGAACCGAGGGATGGGCCCGTCATTAATTCAATACAACTACCTTTCGGTTCAGTCTACGGAAAATCGTTTTAAAAGAGGAAGGTCAGAAGTCATTAACTTTTCCATGAATTACTGCTTACCTGTTATAATAATATCCACATTTATGTTGTTTTTTTTTTGGGGGGGGGGGGGGGGGTTTAAGCCATAATCGTTTTCATTCTTCTTCTTCTTCTTTTTATTATTATCATCATCATCATCATCATCATCATCATCATCATTATATCATATACCGTTATAACAAGTGTAACTAAATGACAAATTGCCATATTTATGGACAATAAAGATCTATTATTATTATTATTATTATTATTATTATTATTATTATTATTATTATTATTATTATTATTATTATTATTATTATTATGATAAATATTATTTTTACTGATTGTATTCTTCCAGGCCCCAACAAATCTGCCAGCATCAGCTCTCGCCTCAGGTCTTGTCAGAGCTTGGGATCTTTATGACAATCCAAAGTAATTCCTACTTCAATGGTTGTCCTTGCTCTGTGTTAAATTGTGTACACAAACTTTTTCCTTTCTAGCTTTGGCCAGATTTAGTTTGGCGTTTTTATTTAGCAGGTGTATATCTGTCCCTTTGACAATGAATATAGAGGCAACACACTTTTACTCACGCTTTTGTACGTCTGTGTGGTCTTATGGTATGACACCTAATTTGACACCTCAACAATTTGAGCCTCACTCGGCGCATAATTAAGTCCTTGGAAAAGGCTTCTTACTGTACTCAGGTGTAAAATGAGTACCTGATCATTAACAGCATTAAATCTTTCAGAAAATCAGACGACATGTCTTGCTCTATATGTTACATGTTGCGGTTGGTTAGGAACCCTTTGTAAAGCACTTTGAGCTCGTTTAGTGGATATTGCCCTGTATAAAAGCTCAAGTTTTTTTTTATTTTTTGTTTTTTACCGATCAGTAATATCAGATAATTCATTAAATATATTATCTTTTTATAACTATTTTACTATTTTGAGAATAAAGAAACCGGGATCATGAAATTAAAAACTAAAGATGATAAAAGTAATAGGTCATTGACCTAATTCTAAAACTATTCAAATACATATTTTGCACCAAAGATTTCAATATTTGTAATTTAAGATATGCACCTCAATGGCTGCTTAATCTTTACTGAGGCAAGAATGATCATATTGTTAAATTGATCTTTCTTTCTGAAATATAAATCAATTTTTAATTTGATAAAGTTATAATGTAAATGTGAAATTGATTTCCTATGACCTTCATTAGCAATTTCTATCAGTTGTTTTGATATTTTTGGAGAGATGGTCGCAATATAATTATATGACATATTATTATGTTCACTTAATTATTTATTCTGAATTATTAAGTGAACAAACGCCCCAATATTCTTGGAATGTGAATATTCTTGGAATGTGTTGTAAAGAAGTATACATGTTATATCAAGTTCTGTTCCAACCTTTCAAACGATATATTGTTTGATTATATATATAAATTATTATATATATATATATGTCATATAAAATCTTTTTTACTTCCATCAGGGCTGTGATTGTGTTCATTGTGAGCAATTTTGAAAGAAATGTCCTTGATCAGCGTGCTCTGGAGTTTGGAGTGTACAAGAGAAATCCACAAATCAGAGTGTTACGGAAAACTATGCTGGATGTTGAAGAGAGAGGAAGCCTGGATGAAGAGAGTCGATTGTTTGTGTAAGTATGATTTTGCTAGTCAATTTGGAAGATGTAAGTTAAAGAAAATTTCCAAAAACAGTGAATGGCTTTATGATAAGAGAGTGGAAACTAATCAAAACGTGTTCTAGAAATTTGCCCTTGAAATAATTGAGAGGGAACAAAAGAAAAAAACAAAAAAAAAACAATACAATCAAAGACCAAAATTAGACTTTAGAAAGTATTGTTTCAATGCCAGAGCAGCAAACCTGTGGAACAATGTGCCGATAAAAGGAGCTTTGAATTAATTCATTATTAGTTTTAACAAATTCTGGGAAAACCAAGACATGTTTTATGACTAAAGATAAAAGATCTAAATTTGTCACTTAAGCATGGCCTTAGAAAGATTAAGTGAATTCCACTTGAAAGGGTCTAAAGATCATGTATTGGAAACTGAGTATGGTTAAAAGTCTGTGGCTCATTCATTTCTGAAATAAATATGTCTAAAATCCAAAATGAAAAGAAAAAATTAAAATTAAAACCAACATGTTCAGAGCTGTTCTTTTTGGTCATCTCAAAGATTATTTCCTTCGATCAAGACATCATTGTGAAAGTAAATTTTTTGTGACAGCATTTGCTTAAAAGTGTCGGTAGAGGCATATAGATAATTAACATCCCTTCATCAGGTGTCCTCCTTACTAAAATCTAAGGATGTTTAAAACAGCCATTTTAGATGTAAAGAGAATATAAGTCAAGTAAAAGTGTCTGATATCTATGGAAACAAACACAAAACAAAGAATGTTTAGAGTACTACTGATACTACTTTTTAGGTGTTTCTTTTTGACGGGAAATTTCCACTATTTCAAAGGAGAGTAAAAAAATCCTCACGTGATTATCTGTTAAGTAACAAAAACAAAAACTGGAAGTTATTAAATGTTAACATTTAGACACAGGAACTTTATAAATTGCATCTGTTCACTGGGCAAAAAAAATGATAATTTATTAAATCAAAAACGAAAATAAATGGATAAAAAAGTCGATGGCTAGAAATAACTTCTCAGTACCAAATGATTTCCATTTATTTTTTATATCAGGGACGGTGATGAAGTGGCTGTCTTATATCTCAGGCATGGATACACTGTAGACAACTACCCTTCTCAAAAGGTAATCAATTGTAAACATAAAGGAAATAATGGTGAAAATGACAATGACAATTACGATCATCATAAAGTGGACATTTACAGACAGATAGCACACATTCACAGACTCACGCTCATTATTTGTTTTTTGTTTTTTATTCGCGTTTCTATGATGCTGTGATTTTGTGGCTAATGGGTACTCGGCCTTGCCAAAGGGCCTCCCATGATATGGTCTGGGACTGCAATTACCCCTATCCACCACCTGGGGACCCACCAGGTTGGAGTGTTTGTCTTCCTTTGGTGCTTGACAATTCCTCCTGGCAATTGACAAGGTTCCCCGGACACTCATTAATAAATTTTTACTTGAAACTTCATTGAAAGAACCATATGGGAATCAGATTATTCTGCCTCTGTTATACTTACTGTAAAGCACAGTAAAACTGCTCACTTTTTAGCCAAAGACAACATTCTGTCTCCCTTATATCAACCCACCAGTATTTTAAATAATTATAAACATCCTTTAATGCACTTTATACTTCTTTTATACTCAGGAATGGGATGGTAGATTGAAGATGGAGTTGTCGCGTGCCATCAAATGTCCATCCGTTCAGTACCAGCTTGCTGGAGCCAAGAAGATACAGCAGGAGCTAGCCAGACCAGGGGCCTTGGAGAGATTCATCGATGACCCAAATATCATAAAGGAATTGAGAGCCACTTTTGCAGATCAGTATAGTTTGGATTTGGTAAGAAGCTTTCGCCTGAAACTGATAGTAGTTTTAGGTATTTATTTAAAGTGAATATTAAAGTGATAGAGGCTGTATGTCGAGGTATATTCTTTTAAATAACTTAAAAGGCATTGAAATAGGTGGAAGAAAAAAAGTTTTGTATGCTAGTTGGACCCAAAAGGTAAATACAATTATTTTCTTTCATTACATTTTTAAAAAAACTGCTTTCACCAATTTTGGTAGTGTGATCAAAGCCAATTGGATAAATTTAATTTAAACAATTTCCAAAATGTATCCTATCACTTCTAATCTGATCATGACCCATGGTTGTTGTTATGCATGCAATTGCCTTATCTTAAGCAGGGACAGCATTGCTCAGTGGTATGATCTTTGCTTTGTAACCGAAAGGTACCGAGTTTGACTACCTGCCACGCTGTGTGGCCTTGAGCAAGTCATCTTACCCTAGCTTACTTTGTCGCGCTGCACTGTGGCTGATGCCTGGGTTATTCCAGTCTTCCCTTGGAATAGACCCTAAACACAAATTTCCCCTTGGAGGTGAATAAAGGGAATTTTATTTTTTTAATTTAATTGTAAACGGAAGAAAAATCTTTATTATTTTTCTTTTCAAATGGATATTTGTTTTCATTTTTCAAAAGCATTATATCATTGATTGCAATGGTGAATCAATTGAAAAACAAACATGATCTGGTGATCTATGGCAATAGACCATGATTTGGCACAGGATCAAAAACAAGTTGTTTTCTATATCGATGATACCAGAACTGTAAAAGAGTGATATATATTTGTAATCTTGTAGAGAGTTTATGGAATTTGGAGTGGATTACTTATTAGTAAATTATGTAATAAGATTAGGATAATTACCTCTCACTGTTTTGAAATAATAAATCACAGGTTTGTAAGGATTACCAGTTGTGTAATCAAATTGTGAAGGTAATATATAATACTATCAACTATAGAGGCAGGACTCGTGGCACAGTTGAGTTTCGTCTTGCTGTTTCGGAGGCTACATCCAACAAGAATTCGCCTTAAAGGAGGAAGATGACCCATCATAATTTTGGAATTCTTTTGCTTTGCATTCTTCTTCTTGTGTACTTTCAATATGCTTATTAAGCATAAACTGTGTACATTTCTTTAAAATTTACAATTCCTCGTGCATTCAGGCAGGAATTCTTGACATCTAACTTTGCAGGTATGATGATGATAATGACCAGGAGGAGGAGGATATAGAAGATGACAGATTATACAAAACTTGTATATATATTTATATATATATATTTCCTTTCAACAGGGCCCTGAAGGAGATCAAGCTGTGGCATTAGGAATTGCTTCCCCTGACAAGTTCGTCCTTAAACCTCAAAGGGAAGGTGGAGGTAAGAAAGTGATTTTGGCATGGAGTGTTCATGTGAAATCTTTGGGACAATATGGTGGCAGAGTAGTGGTTAGCCCTCAACCTTCTAATATTTGATAGCAGTGCATTTGATTGAATCTTCTTTCTGGATTTTTAGAAAATCCGAGTTGATGTGAAATATTTTTGATGTAAATAATATGATTTCAAGTTATTTTTTTAAAAATGTAAGGCAAACACACATGCACATACATATGCATTCACACAGACAGTCAGAGAGAAAAGCAAACACAAATTTATTTTTCTTAAATTACACTTTTTTACACTTCTTGTCAGTGATGAATGATTTGCAGTGCCTTTTACGCTGTAGACCTGCATCGCTGAATTTCTAAGTCCCATAATGGATTAAAATTATAACTTTGATGGGTTCTTCCATAATTATGATGGTTATGTAATGCGAACAAATTGTTCAGAGTGGAAATATTTGATTATTAGAGGTGCAAATGTTCTTAAACACAGTCAGTTTCTGTTTTGTTTTTTTAATGTAAAGAAGTTGATGTTACTCAGCTCTTGATTATTGTCTTTAGATTGTCAGAGAGATGATTTGGTCTCTTTAACAAATAAATGAATGATAAAATATAATTTCCTTTATTAATCCCCACTGGGAAATAAGTCTCTAGGTTCTATTCCAAGAGATGACTGAAATAACCCAGGCATAGAAGTACTGGTGAACATATTCTCATAGGGATAAATAAATGAAATTAATAGAAATATTGAGCACCACAGAGACCACAGTCTAAGTTGATACCTGCTCTTATGTGTGTTATATTCATTATTGTTAGTTGAGTTCTTTTATAACCTTTCAGGCCACAACCTTTATGGGGAAAGCATTGTCAAATTCCTGACAGAGCACAAGGAAAGTAAAGAGCGTAATGCCTACATTCTCATGGAGAGGATCTTCCCAATGCAGCAACAAAACTATCTCTTCAAAGAAGGAGTTCCTTTCTGTTTGTCTAACGTTGTTAGTGAACTCGGCATCTATGGAGTCTACATTGGGTAAGGATTGCTGTCAAGTGATTTTATTTTTTATTTTATTTGTTTTTAGAGGGCAGGGGATGGGAGGTGGGGTCGAAATGGATATTTTGCTGAAAAGAATTTAATATTTAGAAACGTATAATATTAATGATAAGACATTTACTTCCTATAGGCTACATTTAGAGAAA
>NC_088366.1:44197040-44207040 GCF_034508935.2 Berghia stephanieae
GTGGCGTCCGTTTCATCTCAATGTGATACCAGATTGAGGTCATGTTTATGCTGATGTTTATAAATAAAATTCATTTTAGATTTCTATAGGGACAAAAAAGAAATTATTTACTGATATTTGTAATCAATTTATTTGATGGATGGTATGTTTTGAACTTACCACTATAAATTTCAAGAGCATGTCGTTTATTTTGCTTTTTAACAATTTGTTTATATTGTATTTAAATATTCTCCACAGTATTACAAAATGAAAGTTGTTCATTTTTGTTTCACAGACTAAAGACAAATCCATAAATTACGACAAGATGCTTTTTTATTATTATTTATTATTGGGGAGCATTTTATCACAGATATCTTATTATGTTGATATTAGAATAGTTTCTCTTAAGTCAACGTACATGTTCTTTGTCATAGACTATCGATGTTTTTATCAAACATAATAAAATGCATTCCATTATTTATTTTATTAATGTTGCTCATAGTTACAAATTTTCTTCCATCCAAGACCTTGCTCTAGTTTATTTTATTTTTTTCTTCTGCTCTACAAAATATAGTCAGAGACCACTTAATCATTTACTTTTGTTTAGATTGGAATTTATTTTGAAATTCATTTTTTTTCTAATTTATATTTTATATTGATACAAGTAGAAATTTTGTTTTCATTATTTTAATATTTTGTTTGTATATTTAAATTACTGTGATGAGTAGTTCAATAGTTTTATGACATCAACTTTCTCTTTTATTTATTCTTTTTTTTTTTAAAAAACATTTTAGGCTTTTTGCTTGTTGTAGTATTAGCATCTGATATTTCCTGTGCCATAAGCGAAAGATAAATTTCGAAAGATTGTCAGCTTCTTTTTTTTTTTTTTACTTGTTTTTGTCTTAATTTTTGTTGTTTTTTTTTTTTTTTTTTTGTTTTTTTTTTTTTGGGGGGGGGGGGGGTTGTTGTTTTTTATAATTCTAATTGTTTATTTATTATTCATATATTTTTTTCTTGTACAAAAAATGTGGTTGGTTTGAACTCCTTGAAATTTATACCTAAATTTTCAACTCTGTAATAATGGCAGCCTCTCTCTGAGGAGATGACTTGATGCTACTTTCCCCACTGAAAGTCAGGAAGGTGAACACTAGCTGTTCTTTTACCACCCCCGCCTAGTATTAGATCTCATTTTATTTTTCCTTGTCCAGAAATGATACTTTTTGATTTTATCCAAGCTTTGACAGGGTGGGATCAATATCAGAGATAGAATGAATAGTTCTTTATTTCTTAGAAGATGGTAGTATTTTCCTTTATAAAAGCTTTATCTGGTATATTTTTCAGTTTTAAATGGAAGTGTGTATGTTTTATTTAAAAAACACGGAAACAAGTTTCTCATGTGACCTTTATTCTCTTCATTACAAATTATTAACTTTTGGGAAAGAGCATTGGGCATTTAGCTCGATAAACAGGTAGACATAAACTAAACCACATTGATACATGTTGAATACAATCTATAATGATAATTCATGTTATGTTAAATTATTTTTTCCTATTGATGATGCATGTTGTATACAATCTATAATCATTTCTTGTTCCTTTTGATGTGCACATCATCTGCAATACCTAGTCTGACTGAGTCAGTGGGTTTATATGAAGAAGAAGAAGAAGATGTAATGTGATTTTCTCCTATTTGACTTAATGGTAGAATTGGTAAAATATAATTTCAAATCGTTTCAGTTTTCTTCATCTGCTTATTATTTCAATATTCAAAAAAAATTGCAATCAGATTTTAAAATCTTTTCCTTTACATTTATTCAACCATGACATTGTAAGTTGGAAGTTGATGCTTTTTATTCATTCAAGTGCTACTCAGAATCCAAACACCAATTGCAGATTTGTACTGTCAGACGTTCAAAACCAAAGTGAGCACTCGTTGAAAGGGAATGAAACATATCAATAAGAGCAACAACTTTTCTGTTGTTTGTTTTATGGAAGTGTTGATTGTCTCAATTTTTTTTGCGACTTGGATGGTGTGGTTGTACACCTTTGATGAGACTGGTCAATAATCCAATGAGGCCAATGAATTCATCTTTGACCTTGTGCGGCTATGTGGGTGGTAAGGCACTCGCTTTCGGATCGGAAGGTCCTGGGTTTGAGCCTCGCTCTGCACATAGTTGAGTCCTTGGAAAAGATTCTTTACTCACTTTCTCTCACTGTACTCAGGTGTAAAATGAATATTTGGTCGTTAACAGTGTTGTCTCTGTTGGAAAAATATTGTATTATCGCCTAACAGGCGTCATGTCTCGTTCTACATGTTACGTGTTGCTGTTGGTCAGGGACCCAATGTAAAACGCTTTGAGCACGTTTAGTGGATATTGCGCTATATAAAAAGCTCAAAAACTCAATTCTTATTTTGTGGTAAATTTAGTTTTGGTGCATGCTTTTTAATAGTTTGCTCTTAAATTAAAACTAATGAAAATTAGTACCTGCCGATTGTTGCAAATGCTGTAAACCATTGAAAATGTGGCTAAAAACGCCATATTTTCAGAGGAATGGTATTATAAAATAGATTTTAATATACATGTAGAATATAGGCAAAAGTTACTCAAGGATGTCCATCTTCGTGAATTCAATTGAAGCTTCTATTCTCTTTTATTATTGTAGTTTATTTATGGAGAAAAAGTAGCAATGTTTGCAGTGCAGTGTAATATCAGAGAAAAGAAATAAATATCGAATCAAGAAGTGGCCCTATTGCCTAGAAGAAGAGATACTTTTACCATTCTGGTCACGTCTATAAAATTTGTAGTATCTATCTTCACCCTCACCCATACGCCCACAATTTGGGGAGAAAGTGTTGGTGATTGAATAGGAATAGCTTTTTCACTTTCAAATCATTCACAAAATAATTTTTTTACATTATATAAATATATATGTATATTCAGATACAATGAAATATAAATGTATATTATTACTATTTTGAATAAAGGTGGAAAAGAAAATGAAATCTTATTCGTAATTTCTTTCTATTTCCTTACCTCCTCACCCCCCCCCCCCCCCCCCCCCGCCCCCTCTCTCTCTCTCTTTCTCTCTCTCTCTATCTGGGTGGGGTTCCTGACCTCCCTTAGTGGGCAGGGAGGAACTTACAGTGTCTTCTATCCCCTTATATCTGGTTTCCAACATGCTTTCTGTCTTTGTCTTGGAATGAGATTACTTGGTTTTGTCCTGGCCCTGGCTGGGAGGGAAACAGATGTATATTTATTGTTTTGGGAGATTATTTTTTTTCCTTGTAAATCATCTCCCTGTTATGTATTATGATATTTGTTGTTTTGAATTTATAACGTAAACATTTGAGTGTATTTCTCTTAGAAGGGACCCGTGCTCGTGTCTGGTTGAGACTTTTAAGTGATCTCAAACTAAGTACTTTGATAGTGTGCTCTTGGAATCTACACCAATTCCCTATTTGTGCCATTCCCCTTTGTCTTACCTTTTCTTGTGTGCTTCAATTGTAATTCTCAAAACCTTTACTATCCCATATTCTCCCTTTTACTGGCGCTGATATGACCTAAATGTGTTGCAAGCACCGTAAAGCCCTTAAAAAAAAACAAAATCTCTTTCTCTCTCTCTCTCTCTCTCTCTCTCTCTCTCTCTCTCTCTCTCTCTCTATCTCTCTCTCTCTCACACACACACACACACACACACACAATATCTATTTCTCTCTCCTTCTCTATCCTGGGTTCACTTGCTGTGTCTTCTTTCATCCTATATCTCTGTCTTTGGGAATAATTATTTGGTTTTGTTCTGGCCCTGGTCGGATGCCCTGACTAAGAGGGAAACAGTCAAATGTATAGTTAGAGTTTTGGGAGATGATATTTTTTTCCTTGTAAATCATCTAAATCATCTCTGTTATGCACTGTATTACGTTTTGTTTACGTATTATGTATGATTTATAAACATTTGAGTGTATTCCTCTTGGTGGGGACCTGTGATTGTGTCTGGATGAGACTTTTAGGTGATCTCAAACTAAGTACTTTGATGGTGTGCTCTTGGAATTTACATCTGTTTCCTATATGAACCAATTCCCCTTTGTCTTACCTTTTCTTGGGTGCTTTAATTGTAATCCCATAACGTTTTACTATCCCATTTTCTTCCTTTTTACTGGCGCTGATATTGACCTTAATGTGTTGCAAGCACCGTAAAACCATTAAAAACAAACAAACATCTCTCTCTCTCTCTCTCTCTCTCTCTCTCTCTCTCTCTCTCTCTCTCTCTCTCTCTCTCTCTCTCTGGGTGGGGTTCCTGACCTCCCATAGTGGGCAGGGAGGTACATACTGTGTCTTCTATCCCCCTATGTCTGTTTTCCAACATGCTTTCTGTCTTTGTCTTGGAATGAGATTACTTGGTTTTGTCGTGGCCCTGGCCGGATACCCTGGCGGAAGGGAAACAGTTAAATGTATATATTATGTAGTTAGTTTTGGGAGATGATATTTTTTTCCTTGTAAATCATCTCTCTGTTATGTAATGTATTATGTTTTCTTTATATTATATATGATTTGTAAAACATTTGAGTGTATTCCTCTTCGTGGGGACCTGTGCTTGTGTCTGGATGAGACTTTTAGTGTTCTCAAACTAAGTACTTTGAAAGTGTGCTCTTGGAATCTACATCTGTTTCCTATTTGAACTGATTCCCCTTTGTCTTTCCTTTTCTTGGGTACTTTAATTGTAATTCTAGAACTTTTTACTAAGCCATTTTCCTCCTTTTTACTGGCGCTGATATGACCTTAATGTGTTGCAAACGCCGTAAAATCCTTAAAAACAAACAAAAACATCCCTCTCTCTCTCTCTCTCTCTCTCTCTCTCTCTCTCTCTCTCTCTCTCTCTCTCTCTCTCTCTCTCTCCATATTGTTTTTTTTTTGTTATTTTGGTCTTTGTGTTTGTTATTGATAACAATAACTATTTTTGTTATTCATTATCACTATTATTATTATTATTATTATTATTATTATTATTATTATTATTATTATTATTATCATTATTATTATTATTATTATTATATAAGTAGTAGTAGTAGTAGTAGTAGTAGTAGTAGTAGAGTAGTAGTAGTAGTAGTAGTAGTAGTAGTAGTAGTAGTAGTAGTAGTAGTAGTAGTAGTAGTAGTAGTAGTAGTAGTAGTATTACTATTATTATTATATTATTATTACTATTATTATTATTATTATAACAATTATTATTATCATTATTATTATTAATTATTATTATTATTATTATTATTATTATTATTATTATTATTATTATCATTATCATTATATTATTATTATTATTATTATTATTATTATTATTATTAGTATTATTAATATTACATATTACATATTATAATTAGTATTAACTGTCTAACGGTGCAAGAGAAAATTCTGCACTCTATTAAATCAAAAACAATTCCACTCAATTTCTATCACATCCCTGGTCTGCCCATGACATAAATCCTCAGGCTCATTTAAAAGGCAGAGATGAGAAGGCAAATGAGTTAAAATTGGGAAAGCAAACAAATTTTACTCTGATAAAAAAATAACATCGAGTAAAATAAGAAAGCAAATGATAAAATGTTTTCTGTTAATCGTAAGACCATGAACACTGTGAATAAAACATTTCCTTCATTTATTACATTAAAATAACAAAGGAAACAGAAGCTGACGATATTGAATGTAAAAGGCATGTACATAAAAATGTAAAGCTTTCAATTGGCAATATAAGTAAAACTAAAATATAGAAACATACACCCATACAAATTATTTCAGTTACACATTATTATGACCCAGATCAGAAATGGACCTGGTATCAAGGCAAAAACCCATCTGCCGTCTCCTGTGTTGAAAAGATGGACTAATGTCAAAAAAAGTAGTCCTTCAGAGCCAGTACTTTCCTCCAAATCTAACAGACTCAGCTACCCATTCACTGCTTTGTGAACAGGGGGTCAGAAGATAAATCTCGACTGCACCCGGGATCGATCTCGGTCCCTTCGCATGTGAAGCGAATGCTCTACCAACTGAGCTATCAGGACCCCCACTAATGTGGTAAGCTGACTGGATTCTGAGCTGATAGACCCAGTCAAAAGCTGCTGTGCGATTTATTGTCTCCGATGGAAACAAATAAACCATTGAAACAACATGACAGAGGATGCCACGACAGCATGTTTGTAGCGATTGGACAGACAGTAGCTGCCGTGTGGTAGTGCGATTGTGAGTTGAATGGACAAAGTGTGCAAGTTCAAACAGGGGACACAATAAAATATCAAGAGCATTCTTTCATTCTTGTTTGCTTCTATAAAAAAAAAAGTTGCATCCAATCATAAGCACTAGATCCCATTGAGAAGGAATCACTTAAATGCAAATTGTATAAAATACAGTATAATTTAAATCCTTTGCCTGATTTAAAGGCTATCATTATACATTCATACATTAGCAAAATCAACATAAATCAGTTAAACATTAAAGTTTTATATCGCTTGTTGATGAAATGGAAGCCCCGCCTCAATTTAATTGACGACGACAGATGATGTGCCATTTCAGATTTCCTCTTTGTAAATAAAACAGGATGAATGAGACACTAAAGACGAATGAGAGATGAGAGGATGGCATTGTTTAGTGTTTCATTCATTGCGTTTTGTTGACAAAGGGGAAAACTGTGTGGGGTTCCTGACCTCCCATAGCGGGCAGAGGGGTACATACTGTGTCTTCTATCCCCTTGTATCTGTTTTCCAACACGCTTTCTGTCTTTGTCTTGGAATGAGATTACTTGGTTTTGTCCTGGCCCTGGCCGGAGTCCTAGCTGGGAGGGAAACAGTCAAATGCATAGTTATTGTTTTGGGAGATGATATTTTTTCCCTTGTAAATCATCTCTCTGTTATGTATTATTATATTTGTTATTTTGAATTTATGATATAAGCATTTGAGAGTATTCCTCTTTGTTGGATTTTTTGCTTGTGTCCGGATGAGACATAGGTGATCTCAAAGTAAGTACATTGGTGGTATGCTCTTGGAATCTACATCTGATCCCTATTTGTTCCCAATTCCCCTATGTCTTACTTTTTCTTGGACTTTTTACTATCCCATTTTCTTCCTTTTTACTGGCGCTGATATAACCTAAATGTGTTGCAAGTGCCGTAAAACCCTTAAAAACAAAAAAAACTAACAAAGGGGAAACCTGAAACATCCACATCATTAATTAAATTGAAGCTTCCTTTCCATTTGAATATTGTTATTTAATTCTTCAAGTTTCAACAAGCAGCAGCATTTGCATTATGAGAGAACAGTAACACTTAATATGTAGAAAGAGAATAAAGGAAGAATAAACATTTAGGAAAAATAAAAACTAATTTAAAATGCAATGTAGACTGTATAAAAACGGGGAAGAAAGAGAGGAAGACCTGTAATTGTTTTTCGAAGCATATAGGTGCACATTTGGAGACAACAGAAAACTAGAAGATTATGAAAATTAATTACGATAACAGAGATAATGTAGCATCGATCATCACATGGACGAAAAACCTAAAGAACAATTTTGTTCAATATTGTAAATTATCATATGAATATAAGAAAATATAAAAGTAGTCCTTCAGAGTCACCAGGCCCATGGAGCCGGAGTTTATCCCGGTTTCTTTAGTGTGAATCGGACAATGGCAATTGCTTGCTACCCTTTTGATAGGACGCTAGTCTATTGCAAAGTACTTTCCACCAGAACTAACAGACCCAGCTACCCAATCACTGCTGGGTGGATGGGGGGGTCATTTAAAAAATCTTGACTGCACCCGGGATCGATCTCGGTCCCTTTGCTTGTGAAGCGAGAGCTCTACCAAGTGAGTTATCGGGACTCCTGAATATAAGATATTAGAATGATAATTTTTCCTCTTTTAATTTTAATGAGCCAATTGCCAATAATCAAAATTATTTCAATTACTTTCATTACTTTCCTTTTTTTGTTTCCAGTTATCTAATCTTTTTAATGGACATGACTCGTGTAAGTTATGAACGTTGGCTTTTTTTATTCTCTATTGTCTTCTTTGCACTTTTATACTCACTTCAAATACTTGTTGTACAAAGAATGCCTGATCCATTACTTTTCGGAATTCAAAAATTCACCCATACACCGGAGCATACTCAATGTCTCAATCGTTCTATTTATATGTTTGTGATGAGAATATTGGCTATTAAAGCTTAAACTGCTGGTCAAAAATTATTTCGCGATTGGTAAATGAACGAATCGGCGTCTTCAAAGAATGGTAAGAGAGAGGATCTAAAAATGACTAATGGTTTGAAAATTATTTTTTGTGTCGTGATAGCTCACACGGTAGAGCCACGCTCTCACCTGCCAGGCGGAGTTGTCGTACCAATAAGGTCGCAGGTTCAAACCCCACCACCGCCGCGGAAAAAAAAATTTTTTTATTCTCTATTGTCTTCTGGCACTTTTCTACTCACTTCATATCTTTTTGTTTGTATCTATGTGCCTCCAATAAAAATTCTATTAAATTTTTAAATTTAAAGCTGACATCAATATTTCTAGCAAGGACCTGGAAGAGCTTAAACTGTATAAGTAACAAGGAGGAAATGCATGGAATAACAACAAATTTATTTGGTTCAGCAGTTACATCTCATCAAAATATATTTCATCACAAAATTATTGAGCATCTGCGTAATAAGCTTGAAATCTGTTGAGCTTTCAATCATTTTAAACTCAACGAAAAGAACATCAAGGCAAATATTCTATGTAGCACTAAGAACCTATCTGAAATAAAATAAAAGTTGACTGCATGGTAAACGATAAAAAACAAAACAAAAATCTTGAATCTTTATCTAGTCATTGCGCTCAAAATGTTTTACACAAAAGGTCATAAAAGACAAACATCTTTGCTTAAATAATTAGTAAACAATAAAAGTAGACAACGATAAAACAATCACAATAAAAAGTGATTAATCCAAGTAAAATTCAGTGTCTAATTTGTGACCTACTGTCTGTGTTTAGCTATATGTCTGGGTGAAGCATATACCGTAAAGTTGATTTAAAATTAATCTAATCAGATTTACATGATCTTAATTTTTAGAAGCTTAAGAAATAGAATTATTTCTCCTTAACCAGGTAACTGTCGTACTCAGGAAAGACATGTACTTAAAAATTTGGCCAGAAAACTTGTCCTTCAGATATCTTGGCAAAAACTCTCAAACCTGGGACTTTGCAAAGTCCCAGGTTTGAACGTTTTTGCCAAGATCATGGTCATTTAAATCGATCAATATTTGAAGGACGAGTTTTCTGGCCAAATTTTTAAATAAGTATTACCCGAGTATGGCATTTAACTGGTTAACTATACATAAACATTAATCCAAGTTTCATATTTTCCACTATTTATTCAATTGCCAGCATCCTGTTTGTCCTGACTTAATAGCAAGTTTGAGGCAATGAGTCGCAATTAATTACAGATACACAGAACACGGAAACATTGAAAAAATGTGTACCAATAAACAATTAAAGGATATGACCAAAAAAATAAAATAGATTGATTTACATAGTTATCAAATATTCATACATATTAAATATATTTTTTTCTTCCTCTAACTCTAACATCATTATTCCGAGCTTTTCTTAAATTTAAAGTAAATTGAAGGAAGAATGATCTAACAAAATTTAATCTGTAATGGAAATGAATTCTAAATGCTGATGGTAATCACATAATTGTGCCAAAAGAGACGAATTTATATTACATGCTATTTAAAGACAAGTAAAATCAGCAGTCATTTAATCCAGGGTGATTATTCCAGTTTCCACTATCCCTAGTTTCTTCTGCAAGGTCAAAGCAGTTTTCTTAAAATCTACCTCCATTTCACGAAGAGCTCTCTCTTCATCTGCAAATTTATCAATATGCGCAGGTCGACGAGTATGAGCTGATTTTACACGAATAGACATTGGAGGTTTGCTCTGAAGGACTGAGTCTGCCTCTAGGTTTTCAAAATCATTTTCAATATTAGCATAATGATCA
>NC_088366.1:44214540-44269540 GCF_034508935.2 Berghia stephanieae
ACCAAGGTACTTATAATTAGAGACTGTGTCTGTTTCTTTATTATCATGGTCACAGGATCATGGGTAGACTTTTTTTTGTCTTTTAAAAGTCGATGAAAATTTATTATCTTAGTTTCTAGAAGCTTAAGAAATAGAATTATTTCTCCTTAACCAGGTAACTGTCGTAAAGACACGTACTTAAAAATTTGGCCAGAAAACTCATCCTTCAAATATCGAGCGATTTGAATGACCATCATCTTGGCAAAAACTCTCAAACCTGAGACTTTGCAAAGTCCCAGGTTTGAACGTTTTTTGCCAAGATCATGGTCATTTAAATCAATCAATATTTGAAGGACGATTTTTCTGGTTAAATTTTTTAATACATATTACCCTACATTTAACAATTCTTGTCACACTGAAATGAAAGAATCAATTTCATTTGTGCAATCAAACACGTTGCTCAATACAAGGCTTTGATGTGAAGTGTCGTCTGCAAATTGCATCATCCATACAATATCAGGATTGGAACTTCTCCAATCATATAAACTGTAAATAGTACTGAAGAGAGTACACAACACCCAGGAACCCCCACTATTTCTTTTTAAAATATTCCAATCATAATTAACCAAATTAAAATCGTTTGAAAGGTAAATTTTAAAACTTCTCACACTCTCGTGTATTTTGGAATCTAAAATTTGTTCCCAGCATGCCCTATCAGTGCTATCAGTTATTGGGAAACATTCGGACTTTCAAAACAAAATAATGCAAGAAAATTTACTTGCACATATTTTGATATAAAATCAAGTGTATTACAACTTTATTACCTTAGAATATCTGCTGGGATCGTTATATGTATTTGGTGGATGACGTGGGTGTGATGTCTGTGGTCTACGTCTGTTGATCTGGAAAGGAGTCATTGTTCGTTGTTCCCCTAGTGTCTGCATTTAAAACATGCAAAAAATTATTCATATATGTGAAAAAAATATGCCAACATTTGACTTCAATGAAATATAAATAAAACATATTTTCATGTTTTCAAAATGCTCATTACACTTCAAAATGCCTCATATACTCCTCCAGCAGATGGAGCTCAACTTTTATTTCTTACAGTAAACGTCATCTGTTAGACATTATTTTTTTGTGCTAGCAATGCGGCAATATCCATCACTGCCTATAACCAAGTATACATTCATATCTGAATCGAGTTGAATAATGGGTCTTAACCACTTAAGTGACAAATCTCATAAGTAAATAACGTGAGAAAGGTAATACTAAATTCTTATCACTGGAGGGTATTGATAACGCATCTAGCTTGCTCCATTCTTAAGGTAAGGGTCCTTAGTTTGAACCCTGTTGAGATAGCTGGCAGTATCTGACTTATGGTTCTTCTGCTAAATAGTCCATTATTCCACCTAGGGACTCTGATATCATTGATTATATCATCTTTTCTGTCGGCTTTATGGTCTTGTGGTGAGACGCTGTGGCAGCAGAAAGTTCAGCCATAGGAAAAGAGTCTATACTCACATTCTCTAACCATATTTAGGCATTATATGAGTACCTGGCCAGTAACAATGCTGTCTTTGTTGATTTTAAAAAAATATAAATCGCCTCAGAGACCTCATGTATCGTCCTCTAGATTCAGTGTTTTTGTTGATTTGAGATGACGTGTAAATTGCTTTAAGCATATTTCATGGATATAAAAGCTCACTTTAAAAAAAGCTCATATTCTTCAACTGGTTCAACTCAACATATTATATTCATTGTGCAAAAAATAAAATACAAACAAAAATTACCTCAGTGTCTACAAAGTGACTACTAGAGGGCATATCCCCAACCAAGTCTTTGAGAGAAATATCCATAGCTTTGACTTCGTCCTTTTTTGCAGATCGAGTTCTCACTTTGGCTGACTGGGCTCGTCTGTTACGGTTTTGGCTGATACCCATTCTCTGTATGACCTGTGGATTTTACTTACAATTTATTTTCTGATTAAAAACAAAATTGTATGACGACAACCTCAATCATTCTGTAAGGTGGCAAGACAAGACTCTCCTCCTCCTCCTCCTCCTCCTACAAATGTAATAGAATGTTGCTTTCCTGATTGCTTTTAGCTCTTTCTTAAAATGCCCCTAAATAGAATCTTCCATAAGTGGAAAGTATTTGATGAAAATTAAGTGCCAAAAATTGACAATTAAATGCCAATCTAAATCAGACATTGCATCATAGTATGAATTATTTTGTATATTTTCTATTATCAACAACTGAGTCATATTCATTACCAGCAGAATGGATATTGAAATACCTTCATACCTTATTGTGAGTGATAAATCGGGTGTCAACATTTTCCAAAGAATTTGAGCTATGTTGCCGACTAAGTGGAATAACAGACATAGTCTGTTGATGATCCTGTAGCACCGCATCCATGTAGGCTTGCCTGTTTTGTATGTATCTTTGCTGATATTCCCTGATTTCCTGCTGAACCTCCTGATACTCTCTGTCCAATAACTTCATTGCCAAACGCTCCCAGTTCTGCTCAACTCGACTCTATAAGTGATCAAAAGAATTTAAAAAAAACATTTTTAACAAAATAAATGCTTAAAGGATAAAGTATTAAAACCTGATTTTACTTCTTTATATTTATTGTGAAAGACCTATTTATTTGCTTTATTGATTACTCAAAGGCATTTGATAAAGTTAGACATTGTGAGCTATTTAATATCCTTGAAGTACTAGATATAGACGGAACAGATCTTAGAATTATTAGAAACTTATATTGGAAACAAAGTGCAGCCGTCAGGATTGAAGGAGAACTAAGTAAATATATACAAATTAAACTAGGTGTTAGACAAGGATGTGTTTTGTCACCAGACCTTTTCAATATCTACAGCGAAACAATTATTAGAACTTTAGGAGATAGTCCAGACATTAATATCAATGGTGAGAATATCAATAATATAAGATATGCAGATGACACAGCACTAATTTCAGACTCAAAAGAAAATTTTCAATTACTCCTTAAGAAAGTAGTCACAGAGAGTGAACGTATGGGGTTATACTTAAATGTAAAAAAGACAGAATTCATGGTTGTATCAAGGAGATAAAGAAATCCAACATGTAACTTAATAAGCAATGGAGAAACTATAAAACAAGTTCAGACATTTAAATATCTTGGATACATAATAACTTCAGATGGCAGATGTAGCACAGAAATAAAACGAAGAATTGCAATAGCTAAAGATGGTTTTTAATAAAATGAGTCTAATTTTTAAAAACCACAATATCTCAATGACAACAAAACATAGGGTTTTGAAGGCCTATGTATGGTCAGTATTATTATATGGCTGCGAAAGCTGGACAATTACAGAAGACATTAGAAAGAAACTGGATGCAGCAGAAATGTGGTTTCTTAGAAGGATGTTAAGAATCTCATGAACAGAGAAGAAAACTAATGAAGAAGTATTAGAGCAAGCTGAAACTAAAAGGTTATTAATTCGTACAATAAGAAAAAGACAAATGCAATTTTTAAGGCACCTAAATCGACATAAATGTATTGAACATCTTGCTCTCACAGGAAAGATAGAAGGTAAAAAGAGTAAAGGTAGACCAAGAAAAACATATTTGAATAGTTTGAACAGCTGGGTGACAAAGAAAGAGAAGAGTAATATTAGTTTTCTGAGGTTATCTGATCAGATAGATGAATAGTGTACCATTATCACCGATGTCTGGCACAGACTTGGTACTTGAAGAAGAAGAAGAAGAATATTTATTGTGAAATAAGAATTAGAGAGAGCAAACTATACAAATCATTACATGCAAAAAGATTCATTTTTGCATTTCTATCAAATGTCCTCAGAGAAAGTCTAATTTCTGAGAGGGGTGGATTTATCTTGTATTTTTAAATTTGCTTTGTCTGGCACTGTAACAACTTTTTAGGTTTTTTACTAGCACAATTTCCTCCTTCCAATTCTCATAATATAGCTAAAACAATAACTACATTACTTTGACATTCATCTCCGAATTGGGCCTAGCTTGCATGCCATCACTTGATGGTGGCGCCTGTTGTTTTGGTGGATCCAGTCCTGTTGATGAATGAAGCAAACAATTAATTATGCACTTGACTTCTTAAATGTTTTCTCAAGTCTCATCCGATTATTGGTCATAAAGTCAATTTCATTTCATGAAACCAACCTTGAGTGTTTGTGTATGTGTGTGTGTGTGTGTGTGTGTGTGTGTGTGTGTCTACATGTGTGTATGTATGTGTGTATGTATGTGTATTCTCTCCAATTTTTATTGGGGTTGAGCACTGACCTAAAAACAATTGAACTTATTTCAAACGAAGGTTGAGTCGAACCCAGCTTTCTACTTTGCTGTTCTTATTCTAGTCTTTTTCTTACTACGCAGCGTGTATCTTATATTATGACGATTTTGGCCCAAGTGATTGTACTGTCATCCCATGGGTTCATTGTAAAAATAAGTACTTTTGACTGCTGTGAACAGCAGCACAACTGTAATGCAAAAGATAATTTAACACCACAAAACCCCCTTCTATCTGTTTTACCAATTCTTGAGGGTGGTCCCACAGTGTGTATTAGTGATTGTATGTTTGGAATGTAAACCACCTATGATGAATTCATGTATTTTCAGACAAAATTGAGATGCAGCTTTTATAACAACTAAGACCAAATTGTGTTGTGAGAGAAAAATTATGTGGCTTCAAATTAGCCGTTTATTGATTAATTAGCATTGTTTAGAACAAAAATGGTGGTATTGCAAAAGATATCACACTGGTCAATGAAAAGGTAAATTTGTAGATGACCCTCTTTCAAGAAGTTAATTTTGTAAAGAAAATAATGCTCTTACTTATAGCCAAAGAATGCAAGCATCAGTTGCATTAATTTACAAAAATAACTGTAATAACAGAAACGTAATAATGAAACTTACCAATAATATTTGACAAGTGAATTGTAGCATGCCTGTCTCCTTTCCATGATCTGTAAATAAAATACTTAAGTCACGTCAACTCTCCCAATTCCAAAAACTTGACAAATTGTCGTCGAAAATAAAACATAATCTTCACCCCAAAGATATTCAAAACATTAATATGTAAATGTATTATACGAATAAAGAAAGTAAAATCTAAATATATTTGAGAGAATAATATAAAAATTGATTTTGCCTTTTAATATAAAGCTTTATGCATGCACTTGCATCGTTTATATCAAGTCAAATTCTACGCAGCCTCTGGAACCCATTAAAGGAATCAAAAATAAATAATGTTGGCTACTGAGAGAAGAGCAGTTTTTCACATTTTATCAATGGACCTTAGCTTCAAATATTGTTAGATTAAGATGTTAAAAAGTCTCAACATAACACTTCAAAAAAAGTCCTAAGTTTGAAATTTAGTGACAAGGTGAGGGTCAATTCAATCCCCCAAAAAATCAATCAAACGTTTTCAGATCCAAATTAAAAAAAAAAAAAACAGTGTATTAACAGCGGTCAATATTTTATTGATGAAAAAGGCTGGCTTTTCAAAGTCATTGGCACTTCAATCAGTACCTTCAGAGCAGCATTAGCTTATGTGTATCCATCTAATAAAACATGTACTTTATCATATAGAACATACCTTTGAACTAATGAAATAAAACAATTTAGCTGATCAACAAGTTTCTGATTTTCTGCCTGAAGACGGCTCAGTTCTTGTTTCATATGTTGGAGAGCATTTGTTGCATTTACATCAAGAGCAACGTTTGTAGAATTCACCTTAGACCCCGAAAGGTGAAGAGACTGGGAACCTCCTTGCGTCATGTCTTCCAAGTTTTCTAATAAAAATCATACAAGTTAAAAGCAAAAGAATTCCAAAGAGAAATATACTTCAGTTTTCTAACGTTTGATTAGGAACTTTTCAAACTCTAACAAAACATCATTTGAAATTAAATTTGAGATGAAGATGGGCTTGATACTCAGAGGAAATTTGTCAATTGCCACCAAACACATCTTTCAAATCAAATTTTCTTCATTTTCTAAGTTTTAAAAAATTGCCTTCACAAACTCAGTCATATACTGGATGCATGTATTTCATGAATTTTAAGTGTTGATTGTTATCATTATTATCATTATCATTATTATTATTATTATTGTTATTATTATTATTATTATTATTATTATTATTATTATTTATTATTATTATTATTATTATATTATTATTATTGTTACTATTATTATTATTATTATTATTATTTATTATTATATATTATTATTATTATTATATTATTATTATTATTATTATAGTTATTATTAGTTTATTATTACTTTTTTTTTTTTTTTAAATTATCATTAGCATTGTTATTATTATTACAGTGCACTCTGGATACGTAAATGTTGCTTAAGTCGATTTTTACCCAACTCGATTTTTTAAATTGGTCCCTCCCCCTTTGTCCTATATAACATTAGTAAAAAAAAAAAAAGCTCCACATAAGTCGATGTCGCTTAACTCTCTCGAGTTCATATGCATGGAAAATTGAACAAATTTGTTCGATTTTGAATGAGGGTGAACTCGAGTGTTAAGTCAATGTTCTTATCACTCATGACCACAATAAAATCACAAATAAACAAGTATTTCCATCGGTTAAAAAAGCTACCAGTAAGAAATTTCATTGATTAAGAATATCTGCAAACGACTGGCGCACACCAATGTGATGAAGGTGCTTTGCCTGACGTCCGGGCTCAATGTACATAAGCAGTATCGAATAACTTTGATTTTTCCATCTCACATTTTACATGGTCGCAACTTCAAGTTCAAGATTTTTTATTCTTTTTTTTTTCGATTCCCAGGCCATCCTATAAAATGGCCCTCTTAATTAGTATCAATTTTATCAAGAACTCAAGTCAAGTCTACAACTACTATGGCAAACCTATAGCTGAAAAGAAAGATCCAGCTGATCAATGCATTTGAAAAGTCTGGCATGCGACAGAAAATCATCGCAGAGGAAATTTGCATACCAGCCATGTGTCTGGACTATTTACAAGAAGCATGACCTTGACCTAGAGGCTCCAACCCTTCCACTTTTCGCGGAATAATTCCACTTAATTGGTCTACATTCCGCATTCAAGGCAAACAGTCCACTTTACAATCGAGGAAAAAAAAAAAATCTCTGGTAAAAACAAAGTGAGCATGGCTTATTTCGTTAGTATCTCCTATGGTGAACCAACACACATTTTGTATGTCTGATTATTCCCTTTAAAGTGTGTGCAGCTGACGTCAGACAATATACTTTTGGGAGGGGGGTTGACCGAAGTATTTTTATTATGTTGACTCCAATATATAATAATAATAATAATAATAATAATAATAATAATAATAATAATAATAATAATAATAATAATAATAATAATAATAATAATAATAATAATAATAATAATAATAATAATAATAATAATAATAATAATAATAATAATAATAATAATAATAATAATAATAATAATAATAATAATAATAATAATAATAATAATAATAATAATAAATAATAAAAAAATAATAATAATAATATATACTTTATTCATTAAAAAAAAATGGAAATTCGTTTACAGACGTGGCATGCATAAAAATGTATAAACACAAAGTTGAGAATCTATGGCGACAATGTATACATATATATATGCAAATGTACAAACATGTAAAAATATACAACCAAGAGCCAATAGCAACACCTTTTATATTAATTTAATAAATTGAGATAGGCCATACCTCTGGCCTTTTAGTCCGAACTTGTGAGTGTATATTTAAAAGATAGTATTTAATTTAAATCACAGTTGTGCGTTAAAAATTCGAACACCATGTGGCAAAAATGAATTAAGGTGACGTGTTGTCTTTGTTTTTATAGATATAAGGCGACGGCTCCTCATGGAGAACTTAATATATTTGCGAAGGGGTGATCGCCATCCTTCATAACTTTCTCCATTTTACTTAGACAAAATCTCTTGAACAGTTCTTTCACATTGGAAATTGGGTGAGTATAACTCCTGGCTTTATCAATTATCCGATCAATTTTCTTAACGTCGCAAATACTGGCATTTCCACACCATGCTGTAATACAAAAAATTATAACGGTCTCCAAAACAGATCTATAAAAAAGGGTGCATAACGTTTTGTCTATGTCAAAGTCTGAAAGTTTTCCGAATAAAATACATTCTTCTGTTCACTTTAGAGATAAAAGCATCGGTTTGTAAATGCCACTGCAAAATAAAATACCCAAATATTTGTAAACTGAAACTTGCTCAACAGCTTGATTTTTAATTTTGAGCGAAGTGATGGAATTTGTGTTCTTCCTAAAATCAAAAATCATTTCTTTGGTTTTTCCTACATTTAATTTCAGGGAGTTATCTTCACACCAACCAACAAATCTATCGATCTCAGATCTGTATGCCATTTCATCATCTTTAAATATTAACCCTTGAAGGGCAGTGTCGTCAACAAATTTCAAAATTGGGACCAAGTCATTTGTACAGTCATTTGTGTAAACCGTAAAGAGACGAGGAGAGAGAACACACCCTTGAGGGGCTCCTGTATTAGTAATTATTTTATTAGATTCGTTTCCATTAATTTCTACAAATTGTGCTCTCTCCAAAAGAAAGTCTAGAATCCAGGAAATCAAATGGGGATTTATATTCAAACTTTTCAGTTTTTCAACAAGTAAATGGGGCCGAATCGTGTTGAATGCTGAAGAAAATCAATAAAAAGAATTCTGCAATATGCTTTTGGTTTATCTAAATGACTGTAAATATTATTCAACAAAAGGTTAATGGCATCATCAACACTTCTATTTGGTTGATATGCAAATTGCAAGGGGTCAGATTGGGGACCAAACTGGAGATTAAGCTTTTTCAGTACAAGTCGTTCAAAACATTTCATAAATAACAATAGATGTCAGGGCTATAGGTCTGAGATCATTCATACAAGAGACCTTGTCTTTCTTGGGGACAGGGACAATTTTCGATGTATTCCAAATGGCCGGAATACAGGATTGCTGGATAGACATATTAAAAATAATATAACACAATTGGTCGGCACACACTTTCAATAACTTGCCTCTAATGCCATCTGGCCCAAATACTTTTCGTATATTTACTCTCTCAAACTCTCCTCACTCGCCGTTCATCAAACACAATCTCATCTTCTTCTGTGACGTCATCTAATAATGTTGATCTAATTCTATTAATTTCATTTTCAAAATTACCGTCATCAAAACGTGCGTAAAAATTGTTTAATTCATTGACGTCAACGTCACTCAATGAGTTTGACTTCCTTTTATTGTTGTTATGGTTGACATCTTCATTCCCTTCCATGTATCCTTAATATTCCCAGATCTTAAATCATCCTCTAATTTTGACTTATAATAAGCCTTGCATTTCTTTATTTCTCTCTTTATTTCCTATTGTTTTGTTTTCAAACCTTTCCTATCTCCCTATAAATACTTCTTTTCATTCAAAAGTAATTTCATTCTTTTTGTGACCCAGGGTTTGTTGTTAGCATACATATGAGGTCAATGACCTAGGTAATATCATATGTTGGCTCCAATCGGTAATATTATTGAGTAAGGTCAGCTTCTTTCCTTATTTAATTTTAGCCCTGTGTGTTTGTGTGTGTGTGTGTATGTGTGTGTGTGTGTGCGTGCCTGCACGCGCGTTTGTTTGATTAGGTTAAATTTTATATTTTATCATTTGAGTACTTTTGGATTGTCTATTACAGTTTCTGTTGCAAAGCATGTCATAATCAATAACAGTAAGTTGATTCCGCTTTTTGATCTCAAATTCCGCTTTTTATGTATTCCGATTCCTCTTTGGGGCTATTGGGGGTGGTAGCCTCTGATGATCACTACAGGGACCTCTTCTTCTCTGATCAATTCAACGCGACCAAGCAACGCCAGTGGAAAGTGCGACATGAAGGACCATACTTATTCTAGATTGGCTTGTTTTCTTCACATGTATTTTTGTTCATTTGGTTACACTCCGATTAAGTTGAATTTTCTGTTAAGTCAATTTTTTCCCTGTTCCCCTGGGAATCGTCTTATCCAGAGTCTACTGTATTATTATTATTATTATTATTATTATTATTATTATTATTATTATTATTATTATTATTATTATTATTATTATTATTATTATTTTTATTATTATTATTATTATTATTATTATTATTATTATTATTATTATTGTTGTTGTTGTTGTCATTGTTATTATTATTATTATTATTATTATTATTATTATTATTATTATTATTATTATTATTATTATTATTATTATTACTATTTTTTCAATTATCATATTATTATATTATATATATTGTCATATATACTGCATGCATGCATTTCATGAATTCTGAGTGTTGATTATTATTATTATTATTTTTTTTTTTTTTTAATTATCATTATTATTATTATTGTTACTGTTATTATTATTATTATAACAATAATATTATTATTATTATTATTATTATTATTATTATTATTATTATTATTATTATTATTGATATTATTATTATTATCATCGTCATTATCATCTTTGAAAAATCAATCATCATCATCATAATTAGAAATATAAATCATAAAATTACCCTTTTCAAAAAGGAAGTGCCAACTGCCAATGATTGAGTCCTTGGTAGTTGAATGTTTATCAAGAGAGCTTTTTTATGCACCTCTGTTGGAGGTGTACAATAACGTACCATTTATGTGCACCTCTGTCGGAGGTGAAAATACCGGACCGCTTTTATGCACCTCCGTTTGAGGTACAGGTTAACACAGTTTTTATGCACTGTCGTTGGGGGTGCAAATGTGCGTTGTTAAAAGAGATCCACAGAAAAATGGGGCTTCTTTTATTTTCTGTGAATCGACTCATCTACGTCCACGAAATCTATATAATTTTAGATTAAGTGTAGTTTAGCACACTGCTTTATGATTGGCAGTGTATGTTGATACAATGATAATAATTAAATAATTTTAAAAGATCAAAGGTAAAAAGAAACATGGTACAAGAATACTGACCACAATGACCACAATATAAATAAATTTTATAAATTAAAATCAGAGTTTTAAAAAAAATAAGTCTCGACCACGGAAAACTACCGGCACAAACTCTTTCGCCAAAACCATCACAGAATGTAACTTAACCGTCTCGATAACTTTACAATAAATTCGGCATCATTACATGAATTCTGCACCAAACTATGTTCACTGACAGTCTATTAAAAAAATCAGGCCGCTGCACCAAAATCAGATTGATATCTGAATCTGAAACGTATGGTAAAGGCAAAGACACAGGCACAAGAAGATGACAGATGTCTTCCATTTATTATTTATTATTAACAAATTATTGATAAAGATCAAGATTAATACATAGAGTGCTTAATGTTGCAATGACTATACAATAGTTTAATACTGTCGAGGAGGTTCCATTGAACGTTAATTTAGAGTTTTTAAAAATCAAAAACGTAGTCAAAACATTATATCAAGCGAAACTTACAACAATCTATTACTTTATTACACTGAGGATTGGACTACAGCAGCCATGTTGTTTATAGTTGGATAGTAACAAAAAGGTTGCCAGATTATTTTTCAACAAAATGCCAGGGGAAGACTCAAAAAATGCCAAAACACTCAAAAAAATGCCAAAGTCTGTTGACTCCCACCCCCACTAAGAAAACTACTCACTTTTGATAGACAATTTACTATCATATCCTGGTGGCTTGCGTGTTTTTTTGTCTTTTTTTTATTTATTTTTTTTTGAATTATCCTAAATTTCCTATTGGGGTAATTTTTTACCTACTGACTACTAAGTGGAGTGAAAGTTAACAGGCGACCATGACGCAAATATACATGAGTTTTGCAGGAGATTCCCAGAAAACTTACGAGGATACTTGTCGAGGGCTGAATTTGAGTGAATATCTGAGGGAGGCAGGGCTAGTTCAGGGTGCGAGTTTTAATAGCAAAGTTTTCCGATGTGAAGAGATTTGTGTTTACGCGTTTAGAAATAATTAAGAAAAGGTGTCATTTGAAGTATAATATACAAGAAAAGAAAATGCCAAATGAAAATGCCAAATGCCAAATGATTTTTCTAATGCCAAACGGTTTTCAAAAATGCCAGATTTTTGGAATCTGGCATTTAAAATGCCAAACTGGCAACCCTGGTAACAAAATATTCGGAGTCTTTAAAAAAAAGTATATTAAAAAGATACAAAACAAACTTAGTCTAACATAAGGTAATGTTCCCTTCTCGGTTCTCATTGTAAATTGTAATAAAATTAACGTTAAAAGGAGAAACTATCCATTATTATTTATATAATTCATTATTTGAAAGGAAAGAAAACTCAAATAGATTCTGTCGATATGATATTAGATCATATCTTTACGACCAGTTATTTTTAGTTTACCAATCAACTTTTCCGGAAGTCTACAGACACGGAAATCTGTTGTCTGCAACATTTCTACAAGATTTCACAATCCTTTCAGAATTTTTAGTTTTTGGCAATAATCAAGTGACCACTAAAATGTCTTACGGCTATGGACAACCAGCAGGTCCTCCAGGTGTCGATCAAAATTACCTTGGGAGTATCTTTCAAAAGTAAACAACTTTATAAAACTTGAAATTATGACCAAAAAATATAGATTAGAGAGCTGAGCCGGTGTTACCAATACTTAGCTTCTATAACCAGGACAAATAATTCGTTTGGACAGAAAAATAAATAAAAACTTACCGCTTACCGTCAAAAGCAGTTTAGATTTGAAAATACATTTGTTTTCTATCAAAAAACATTCGGTACTAGACAATCCTTGATGAATTTCAAAAGTTGTGTTTGAAATTATATCCTAAATATTTAATGATTCATTCCTCGCTAAATCGTGTGTTTTTCTCGTCTGACCCATAGGTTGGTGCCCCCTAGTTTCCAGCCGCCTGCCGCGCAATAGCCGCGCAAAACAAAGGTTTTTTAAAAAGTTTATTGAAAAAAAGATACGGAAAAAGTGTCCCTAGATAGGTATGCAATTTGGTGCATAAGTGCAGTAAAAATTGGTGCGCAAAATTAGTTCGTAGAGGATGCGAGACTGTGTGTGTGTGGTGTGTGTGTGTGTGTGTGTGTGTGTGAGTATGTGTGTGTGTGTGTCTCTTTCTTTCTTCCTTTTTTTTGGGAGTGCCTACGTACACGGTAACGGGGCATCTAGCCTCAGGATCTATGTACACGTAAACCGGTTTACCGTTGCAACATTCTGTCAGTGATGGTCCTCGCTGTCGTGACCGCGCGCGCTCGTGTGTGTGTGTGTGTTTGTGTGTGTATGTGTGTGAGTTGTTTTTTTTAAATCAAAACAATTTTAACCATTAATGGCGAGATTCCATCTTACACTCCCCAAACTCCAGATCTTAGTCTTAATGTTATCATTAAAAGACAAGCTTTGCGATTTATAGTTTAATTGAAGCCCGAGTCGAAATATACTCTTACTACTGCTCTCTTGGTGGAAACGATTTATTCTGCATAAGCAATCTGGAGAAAAAAATCAGTGTCACTGTAAAAGGTTAAAATTTCACGAAGTACGCTCCGTGAACACCGCTGTAACAATCCTTTGATCTACGTCATCAGGCAACCCATTGTTTCTTTCATCTTTACCCATTCCCCCTTACTATCCCCCCATCCCCCCGCCCATCTCTCTCTCTCTCTCTCTCTCTCTCTCTCTCTCTCTCTCTCTCTCTCTCCCTCCTCTCTCTCTCTCTCTCTCTCTCTCTCTCTCTCTCTCTCTCTCTCTCTCTCTCTCTCTCTCTCTCTCTCTCTCTCTCTCTCTCTCTCTCCTGTCATAATGTTATCCCTTCCCCTTCCCATCTCAATGTAAAATGAAAACGTTCTGTTGTTTGCAGATACATGTATGATTGTTTTGTTTTCTCTCTCTCACTAGGCTAGGATTAAAAACCAAGACATCAGGTAATGGGTGTCTAATGCCAAAGTATAGATTCTCTCTTTGGCCAATTTAGTCACGCATGTTTCAGTCCAGCTATTTACTATGTTCTGCCTATACCACACAATAAGTGGGATTTTGGGGGGTGGGTACGAAAGAAATCAAGGTCATAAGTAACCGTGCACAAGAGCTGTATAGGGAATTGGTTTCTGGGGTCTTGCAAATACCAAATATTTTATGGAAAGCTTTTTCGAACTCCAAGACGTCTGGTTTGTTTTGCTATCTTGGAACAAACGAAACAGATGTCTTGATGTGTGGCCTAGTTGTCTGATTTTGTGACCTGGATGTAAGGTTTTGTGACTTAGATGTATCCTTTGTGTGTGCAAGCCATGCGGGTAAGTACGGCGATAGCTTGCCAGTTGAGGAAAAAAAAAGGAAGAAGCAGCGTATCCGCATTTGAAAAACAAAACAAAAAAAAAAAACTGAAAAAACAAAACAACTTAACCTTTTAAAGGCGAATATCAATCTTACTTGGACCAAAAATAAAATCTTACCGTTTTCATAAAAAGACAAAAAACAAATTACAATTTAAAAACTTGAGCTTTTATATAGAGCAATATCCACCCAACGTGCTCAAAGCGCTTTTTATCAATATTCTTACTGCTCTTATGGTGGAAACGTTTGTTTTTTCTGCGTTAAAAAATAATATAAATGAAGACTATTATTTGAAAAACAAAAAAATCAGTGTCACTGGCAAAGGGTTAATTGCAGTACTCCTGCATCCAGTGAGACTCCTACGGCACTTGCTAATCATAAAAAAGGAAATAGCAGCAATCAACAATACTAAGGTGAAAAAAAAAAGAAGAAAAAAAGGTGGGTAGGGGGGAAGAGCAAACCCAGTAGCAATGCAACCTTTTAGCGGCGAAATTCGATCTTTGACCTAACACCAAATCTTCTATCATCAAAAGACAAGTAACGGCAAAACAATTATAGACAATTGAAGTCCGAGTTGCGATAGTCTGACTACTCTCTTGGTGGAAACGCTGTATTCCCCGTTAACAATAATAAAGATAAAAGCAAACTACTATCTAAAAGCAAAAAATTAGCTTCGCTGTTAAGGGGTTAAGAACACCTGCAACTGCAACTGCCAGCATCCTTGAGATGTCTACGTCACCAAGGTCACCAATCGACACGTCTCCCTCTCGTCGGCATGCCACCCCCCCCCCCCCCCCCCCCCCCCTCCACTCTCACGGTGGTGGTGGCGGCGGATAAAAAAGGCCTTTTTTTCTTTTATTCAATCAACTTGACTGCTGGTGGACCCTAGGCCTCTCTACAAGTCCAAGAAATAATACTCACTTTTTCTCTTCGCCAACGAAAATATCTACCCCCTACTGGTCTAATTATTTGTAGCAGACGACAAATTTCTCAAAAAGGTCACGTGACACTGTAAAAACAACACAGGAAGTCCATGAAAGCTTATTTACGACATTTCCTTTGAACCGTGGTAAACAACAAAATTTCGTTTTCATTCGACTCAACGGGTCAGATTGGCCGGTATTTTTTTAACGAACTAAAGTTCTGAAAAATCAAAATGTTTCTTAGAAAGTTGAAAGATGCTAGTTTTTGAAACAGAGGTAGGTTTTTAAAAAAAATCTTTATATTTTACGTGAATGCATGCTCAAGGCGAGTTGGACGTGCAGCGGAGGTTGGTCGGCCAAAGGCCCACCTCTCTACCTTACTTAATCAATTCACTTTCAATTTCAAGTTGTTGAATTTTTTTGGGAGGCTCACCCAAACTCGCATCATTTTCTATTAAAAGCGTGTGTTTCTGGCTTTTGTTTATGTATGACCTACAGGGCTATAAGGCTGTCTAGGGAAGCCTTCCGAAAGGCTCCCGCTCTCTATATACAACGTAATTACTTGCACGGAAACGGCTGTCATATAGCCATGATGACGATGACCATCATGTATATAAATGTGGCCAAATTGGCCACACAGTTAATCGTGTTTCTATTATTATTATGGGAAGGTCTTCTGTGGTTTCACAGCAGGCCTGAAGAGAGTTTATTATATCTATTATTGGGGATGGGGGGGGGGGGGGGGGGGGGGGGGGGGGGGGGGGCTAAAATTAAGGTATCTAGTATTATATAATAACTTTCTGTTAAACTACGGAAGACCCCCCTTATTTTTTTTGCAATAACAATTTTTTTCCCAAGTTAAGAGTCGATTTTTTTTTGTTTTCAAAACCTGATGAGTTTTTTCAAGGGTGGTCACAGTGTTAGTGTTTAGCCATATGAATAGGAAGTTTTATTTGACGGTGAGAAACTGTTATATTACCTCAGTCGCCAGCACTGTAGCTTCATGAACTCTCATAGCTATGGAGGATTGCATGCATAGCAAAATTTGTTTGGTGTGCACGTAATTACATGTTTATAGACATTCCCCTGATGTAAACAGCTGTAAACTATTTTTTTACATTTTTGTTTTTGAGCAAGTTCCCCTACCCACTCCCTAAGTAAAGACCCCATTCTTCACCATCATATTTGGATAATTTTAAGTTAATTTGTGTCTGTTTGTTTGTTTTTTTGAGCAGGAGTTGTCCAGTAACATTTATTTCCAATTATATTCGTACAATTTCTCTCTCTCTCTCTCTCTCTCTCTCTCTCTCTCTCTCTCTCTCTCTCTCTCTCTCTCTCTCTCTCTCTCTCTCTCTCTCTCTCTCTCTCTCTCTCTCTCTCTCTCTCTCTCTCTCTCTCTCTCTCTCTCTCTCTCTCTCTCTCTCTCTCTCTCTCTTCTCTCTCTCTCTCTCTCTCTCTCTCTCTCTCTCTCTCTCTCTCTCTCTCTCTCTCTCTCTCTCTCTCTCTCTCTCTCTCTCTCTCTCTCTCTCTCTCTCTCTCTCTCTCTCTCTCTCTCTCTCTCTCTCTCTCTCTTCTCTCTCTCTCTCTCTCTCTCTCTCTCTCTCTCTCTCTCTCTCTCTCTCTCTCTCTCTCTCTCTCTCTCTCTCTCTCTCTCTCTCTCTCTCTCTCCCCACTTGTGAGAGTGTGTGTGTGTGTGTTGATATGTGTCATATATAATGTATTGTATATAGTCAAGACTAGGTAATATAAATTATGAATATTTAAAATAGGCGAAGTAGTAACCTCTTTTCTCTGTGGTTTATTGATTCAAATTTATTGTATTAAAATAGATTTTCACGATATTCATACAATTATTTTGAATTCTTTATTATGATTTAATAATGAATTATTAAGGTTTGACATCATTGTATATGTTCTATCATGGTTTGACACTACTCTTTAACTCTATCCATTCAATTTTGAATATTTACTCTAACCTGAGTTCATATCATATTCAAGAAAGTACAGCGAGGCAACAAGCTTCTCATGAATTATGAGTTGCATATAGATATTGGTGACCTCTTTTATCCATGTTTTTGATCATATTATGTCTACAAACCTTGATAGTGATTGAACTTAATTGATTGATTTATTGCATAGGATTCAATTTAAGCAAAGGTGCTTCTGTTCTTTGATTTAGTGTTGACAAAGACAGGAGTGGTCAGATAAGTGCAACAGAGCTCCAACAAGCCCTGAGTAATGGTAAGATTCGGAATGTTATTTCAGGTTTAGGGTTTGGGAAAGAATTCGGACTGCTTATTTTGACATTATCAAAATAAATGCTAGATAGATCATAACATATTCGGTCATATTATTATATTACAAGTAATATAATTGACTTTCTTCATGTGACTTAAGCTGAATAAATTGTTTTTTTCTGTCTTGTGATGAGGGTAGATTCAAATTTTTCATGAAGAATGATAATGAATATTTGCTAAAATTTAGTGAAATGCGAGATAACTGCAGACGTGACCTTTAATAAATTTGTTTTTTTTTGTTTTTTTTGACTGACAGAAAAAGAAATAGTGTGTAGAAGTAGAAAAATAGAGAAACAAACATAATTGAAAGGTCATAAGATTCTTGGGTTTTTGGGTTTTTTTGGGGGGGGGGGGGGGGGTTGCAGTCCTTGATCTCCTGAACCCTAAACTGACTTTACCAGTCTCTCCTAGTCCTTTTTTCATCATTTTTCTAATGGAGTCAGAGTGTCATATTTTTTGCATCTCTTGATTGAACCATTATGTCTCTTAGCCTTTGTAGCTATCAGAGAACTTCTCGCTCAGGATGGAATTATTTTTTTTTAAATATTTATTTTCATGGATAACGCAATCATTGATTAAATTCAGACTCACAGGAAAATGAAACAGAAGGAGAGACTGGTTGACAAGATGTTGTTTACTTAATAGTTGTTTCAAAATAAAGTACCTATATTTAAAAACTTCCAACTTTACACAGAATCGATACAGATCGCAGTGGCTCCATATCAGCCAATGAATTGCAAAGAGCACTGTCTAACGGTGAGCTTTATATGAATATATTAGCATTTAGGTTGCTGTAGTGATGACAGCACAATAAAATACACCATTCTTATCATTTTTTTAAAAATAACGGAACTATTTAATTTGACTTATTTATGTAAATAGGAGTTTATCCTCATTTATTAATGCATTATGTTTGAGTTGCAAACCATTAGGAATATTTGGACTTTTGACTTTTGAATGAATTTCATGGTTCATGCATGGTCAACAAAGGAGGGCTCAATTTAGTTTTTGTTTTTTTGTGTTGGTTGTTTTCTTTGTATATCTACTTCTAAGTGAATAGGTCCAGCTTCTGTTATCATGTAGATAAGGTGAAGTGTCAATGAACTACAAATGTAATCAATGGAACCGTTTGATCTTCACGTCAATGGGAGTCAGTAAATCACACCTTCATGTCAACTTGCATCATGGGAGCTGAAAATTCCTCTTAATTCGCAATTCTTTACAAATTCATATTCAAAAGTTAGTGAAATGAGGGTTTATGCTTGTGGGAACATTCTTGAGAATACACAAATGCCATGTTAACAAATAGATTAAGGCGATTTTATTGTTCGTTGACTTCTATTGGTCAATGAACTGGAATTTGCGGGTGGTTGATTGGTAACTGACTCAAAGATTAAAAGTGTATGCAAGATCCTGTATCATTATCATTATCTCTCTCATTTGGACTTTTTCATAACTGTAAATCATCTACAACTACAATGTCATCTGGAAAGTGAAAAAGTAACTTTGAGATGAAAGGAATGAATCAGGGCAATTCTCTTTGGGCTCTGCACTTGGCGATAAAGAGATTCATGTGCTGGGCATTTTATGATCTGTACAAAAACTTGCCTTTAATGGAATTTTTTGTCTATACCCGTTCATCTCGGTACAGTACTTTCAATTTTTATTTCCCTTCCTATTTGCATATATAATTTTTGTGTTGAATAATGAAGTTATCAAAAAGCGTTGAAAACTAATTGATTAATGTAGGCTATATGGAGCATATATGATTTCTGCACAAAAGACCTCAATTTGTTTTCATTATTTAATTCTTTCTTTTTTTTTTAGAAGATAAGGTCATTAATATAAGAAGATCACAGGAAACGTCTTCTAGTATTATTGTGAAGAATGATTACCACTTGCAAATCATAATTCTTCATTGTCATATTTCAGGTACATGGACTCCATTCAACCCAGAGACTGTTAGACTGATGATTGGTAAGACATTTTTTTTTCCAGAAAATTTTCTCACACTTAAAACAGGAGATTGATATAAAGTTACACTCTCTCTAACGTTAGCTGACTTAACCTTTTTATTTCATATATCCATGGATTAATCTCGTAACTTGTAAGAAAGTCTCAGGCATGAGATTATATTTATTTTGATGGGGGAGTGGGGACAGGGGAGAGGAAGAGAGAAGAAGAGAAATTTTATATAATTCTGGCCCTTTATTATTATTATTATTATTATTAGTAATAGTAGTAGTAGTAGTAGTATTTTTATATTATTATTATTATTATTATTTTTATTATTATTATTTTTATTATTATTATTATTATTATTATTATTATTATTTTTTTTTTTTTTTTTTTTTTTTTTTTTTTTAATTATTATTATTATTATTATTATTACTATAATTATTGTTATTATTATCATTGTTATCATAATTATTTTTATTGTTATTATTGTTGTTTTTATTATTAATATTGTTGTTTTGTTGTTGTTATCATGATCATTATCTTCATCAACGATATTATTATTTATGTATAAAGATACCTCATACGGAAATCTCAAATGAGATTGAAATATTTACCTACAGATATTTACCAATAAAGTCTATTATTGACATCTTTAGTAGGTTATCATATAATAATTAGATATGCATATATAATATAATTAAATGTGTCTATGTAGTTGAAATTATATCAATATTGTAAGGGAGCCTATCTCTAGACTCCTTTAAAGAAGGCTTTCCCTTCGCAAGCTATGATTTTTTTCAAATTTTCACCAATGGAATGCATGTTACAAGACCAAATAGATATTCATTCATTTTTTTTTTCTCTTCAGGCATGTTTGACCGAGACAATTCAGGCACCATTAACTTCCAAGAGTTTATGTCCTTGTGGAAATACGTCACTGACTGGCAGAATTGCTTTAGGTCTTATGACAGAGATAACTCTGGATCAATTGACAGGAATGAATTAAAAGTAGCCATGACTAGTTTTGGTAAGTAGGTAGGGTTAGTGAATTAGAGAAATATATTCTGCTACAGTGGTGTCACTCACTATCAAAATGCCTGCTTAGATTTTGGCCAGAAAACTTTCACCCTCCCTCGATTAATCATTTAAAATGAACCGCGATTTAAAATTATTAAAACTGAGCCTTCTTTGAAATCACATTATCCTTTGATGATTAACAATTTTTGACAAGAATATCAATCAATGTTAGGAATAAAAGTTTTCTGGCTAAAGTGCATTCAGTGTTTTGTTTGTTTATAGCAATAGCAGGGTTGTATTGGTTGTATATGTTTGAAAAAGTCACAAGGTGTTTACTTTTCAAAAGTAGTGCAGTGTCCTTTATTAACGTACTCAAAGCACTTTTCAAGGAATCTCAAACCACCAGCAACACTTATCATATAGATAAAGACAGGGTATCTGTGAGGAGTAATTATACATTATTTTCACAGCGAGAGCACACAGTAAAGGTATTGGCCAGGTGCTCATTTTACACCTAGGTTTGTTATGAGAATGTGAGTAAATAACCTTGTTCAGGGACTCAATTTTGTATTGCCCATAGGGGAATGAGAACTTAGGACATACAAATCCGTTGGCATGTGTCATATCACAAGTCCACAGAGTCATAGAACTTGAAATGTTTCAATTTCATATTCATTATTCCCATTATGTGTTTTACTGGGAGCTGTCTGATTTCTCAAGCAAACAAAATGTAATATTTTATTTTGGGCAATATCTACAAAGTATGCTTGAAAGTGTTAAATAGGTCTATGAAACCAACAGCAACACCTTGGAGGGTGAGACCTGATGCTCGTAAGGCACAATCTACAATTGATGCTATTAACAAGAAATGAAGTGAGTAGGAAAGTGCCAGAAGACAACAGAGAAGAAAAACGTCGCCGCAGTGATGGGGGCTTGAACCGCGACCTTACTGGTACGACAACTCCGCCTGGCCTGGGAGATCGTGACTCTACCGTATGAGCTATCCACAACCCCAAAAAAGGTCGCTTCAAATCTAGTATATCAAGAGCCACTCTCTCCCTGACTTTTTGAGGTAACGGGTTCAACACATACAAACGCCGCGAAGTTAGTTGGCCAGCATTTAAGCTAAATAGCCAATATTCTCAATACAATTAATGCTATTCCAATCCTTAAAACTTGGTGTTCCTTAATCAGTCCTTGACAACCTTTTTTGTCTGCATGAGACTTTGAGGTATTCTCAAACTAAGTACAGTGTAACAGCATTCGTCTAACAAAATGGGACAGCCAGTAAAGTTCAAGGAATACGTGAACAGGGCTGAAAGACGAGGGAATCAAATTGTGATGTAGCCGAATGTACACGAATATGATCTAAATGTTTGCACATCCAGGTCTCAAAGTTTGATGATGTCATCCATGCCTATTGTCGCAATGCATTTCCTTCATCAGTGTGTCAAAAAATTGTGAAAAATACATTATGTGGGTTTGATTGCTTAAGTTCACGAAGGCAATGACACAACATACTTGCTTTGTGGATGCCATGAGAATTTTACTAACTTTGAAGGACATAATTTGGAACTTCTGTCATTGTTTGTTGAATCCGTGAATTTGTCTGAATGCGTGTTTGATGAATGCATGTTGCACTGTACACTGATAGTGTGCTCTGGGGATCTACATATGTTCCCTATTTGAACCAGTCCCCTTTATCTTACTTTTTCTCATGTGCCTTTAATCTCATTTTCTTCTATTTTACTGGTGCTTTAATGACCTAAATGTGTTGTGAGTGTCGTGAAACCCATAAAAACAAACAAAACATTGTCTTAAAGTATGATATTAATTGCTCTTTGTTTTGTTTTTAAAATGTCTTCCATCATTCAGGTTACAGACTCTCGGACCGGTTTTATGATATTTTGGTTAAGAAGTTTGACAGACAAGGAAGAGGCACCATTGCCTTTGATGACTTTGTACAGTGTGCTGTAGTCTTACAGGTTGGTTCTGACCCTAACTTACTTCAAATGCTTTGGTCAGATGTCATAAGAAGTGTATTTTAAAAGTTCTAAAAAGATTAAGGATCGATTCGGAAAAAAATGGTACCAAGCTAGACTTTAAGCTGATGAAGCTAGACCATGTTTCGAGCCTCTTTTGAAAAATCTACGATATTCGGTCCATGGGGAAAAAAATACAGCTGTTTTAAAGTTAACATATGCATGAGAATCTTTGCTTTTTTGCTTTTGTTAAAGAGAAATAATCATATTACAAATTCTTTCTTTCCCTTTAACAAAGATCAATAGTAATAAATATAGTTAGGTTGAGAATTTATATAATAAATTCCTTTTTTTAAAAATGACCATCAATAACTTTTTTTTCACCACGAACGGATTTTAGTGGATTTTAAGTATGATAATCTGCATAAAATGTGCAACCAAATATTTTAAATTTAGCTTGGTACCAATTTCTTCCTGCATCTTTTATTTTAAGTCTACTGGATTTGATTGTGCTCAATAACTTGCAAGTTAGAAATTTGCCTAAAAATCTATAACTTTGATATATTAATTTAGGAAATAACAAGACATACATATCAGAGATAGCTGTCCTTACAGTGATGTCTGACTCATTTATTCTTGGTATTGACAGTAGTTAATTCATGTCTTAACAATTGATTTGTTTTACAGACCTTGACCAATTCATTCAGAGCCTACGACACAAACCAAAGCGGCTGGATCCAGATCAACTATGAACAATTTCTCACTCTTGTCTTCAGTCTCAAGAGCTGAGTTCGAGGAATTTGTTTAGGTTTTTATAAAAATATATAATTTGCCATTTTCTTTTTATTCTATTTTAAAGGTCAATAATAATAATTATGCAGTTTTCTTAGTAGTAAAAGCCTTATCATTATTATCTTTTTTTATTTTTTAATGGGGATAGGAATACCATTCAAATCTCCACGGATTTATCATACCGTTATAAATGATACAATTCTATGTGAAAGGGTAAGAGGTGGGTGGAATAGAGGGGTGTTATTTGTCCCATCATTCTTTTGCCTATTTTTAAAAAGTTTTGATCGATAAAAGTACTATTAATTCATTCTGTTATTTTGATATGTATTTGTCATGTTCAAAGTATAAGAGTATGTAGTTGTCATATTCATCTTTCCAACAAGCCACAAGTTTCACAAACTATGTATTTAGCATAAAATATATTTCATGGTTAATAATGTGAAATCCTTGACGAAGACATTTTCTTCTTCCTTATATGATGTTCTTGGTTGTGTCATTTCCTGACCTTCCATAGTGGGCAGGGAGGTACTTACTGTGTCTTCTCTCCTCTGGTATCTGTTTTCCAATTGCTTTCTGTCTTTGTCTTGGAATGAGATTGCTTAGTTTTGCCATGACCCTGGCTGGAGTCCTTGGCTAGGGGAAACAGTCTAATGTATAGTTTTAGTTTTGAGAGATGATATTTTTTTCCTTGTAAATCATCTCTCTGTTGTCTACTGTTGTAATTATTGTTTGTTTTTGTTTTTTTTTTGCATATAATTCGTAAACATTTGAGTGTATTCCTCTTAGTGGGATCTTGTGCTGGTGTATGGGTGAGACTTTAAGGTGATCTCAAACTGAGTACACTGATAGTGTGCTCTTGGAATCTACATCTGTTCCCTATTTGAACTAATTCTCCTTTGTCCTACTTTTTCCTCAAGTTCTATTAATTGTACCTCTAGAACGTTTTTACTATCCAATTTCCTTCCTTTTTACTGACGCTGATATGACCTAAATGTGGTGCAAGTGCCGTAAAACCCTTAAAAACAAAACAAACAAAAACATTTTATACACTTAATTCAAGATTTGCGTTAAATAATATTTTTTCAACTGAGTCTGCTTTTTGGAATTCTTATTTTGTCATGCACATGAAAGGGCAGCCATTAAAAATAGAGAAAGAAGCAATTTATTGCATGTCACAAGGTAAGCACCACAAATATCTTGACTTAAAAAATTTACGATTGTGCATTTTTCCTTAAATTACATACATCTATAGTAAAGCTTGATGTTAGTTTTTTAAGGTTAATGATATTGAATTACATAACTACATACCTTTCTGTGCACAACCCTTATTAAGCTAAAGCTTCATCCTATAAACAACATGAATACATTTCGTGACTACGCACAATGAATTTTCCAGGAGGATGGAATTATATTTATAAAAATAACAAAATGTTAAGGAGTTATTCCAAGATTATGTCAAAGCTTTCCAACCACGCCTTGTTGAATTTTTAACAATGGGACATGGCCTTTTTCTTGGCGATTCCTGCTACTACTATGGTTATAATACAATAATACGTGGTTTAATACTCATACTCTGGTGGGGGGGGGGGACTTTTGTGAGTTGCAAGTAAGGCGGAAAACAGACTAGATCTGAAATCATCTACTTTGACAGGCCCATTTTGTGAGTTGCAAGTTAAGTAAATATATCTACATCACAGATCATTCAATATTTGTACTATGATGAAATCTTTAAATTAACCTTTAATGGTCATATATTAGTATTAAATTCAATTTCATAGATGTGATTTACATTTTGAAAAATGAATATAACTGATTCATTCAGTGAAACTGGATACTGAACCATTTGATGAAATTGAAGTGTACCGTTCTTCACACAGAGTTTTCTACTATTCTGTGTTTCACGGAATCATCCTGCAAAATCTTTGTCTATCCCTCAATCCGCAGAGCTCAGTCAAGTTCTGGGAAATCAAATTTCTGAGGTAGACAGATCTTCATTGAAGTTGTTGGTCATTTCTCCACCGCTGTTAATTTTTGTTATTGGAATAAATTGAGCTTTTATATAGCGCAATATCCACTTAACGTGCTCAAAGCGCTATCCAAGACTATTAACTAACGTCAGTCAAGAGATCAGCTGGGTGGGGTTCCCGACCTCCCATAGTGGGCAGGGAGATACTTGCTGTGTCTTGTATACCCCTTTATCTGTTTTCCAATTGCTTTCTGTCTTTGTCTTGGAATGAGATTACTAAGTTTTGTCCTGACCCTGGCCGGAGTCCTTGGCTGGGAGGGAAACAGTTGAATGTATAGTTATAGTTTTGGGAGATTTTTTTTCCCTTGTAAATCAATCTCTCTGTTATGTTGTTATTTATTTTGACTTATGATTTGTTAACATTTGAGTGTATTCCTCTAAATGGGATCTTGTACTGGTGTCTGAGTGAAACATTTAGGTAATCTCAAACTAAGTATACACTGATAGTGTGCTCTTGGAATCTACATCTGTTCCCTATTTGTACCATTCCCCTTTGTCTTACTTTTTCCTCAAGTCCCTTTAATTGTACATCTAAAATGTTTTTACTGTCCAATTTTCATCCTTTTTACTAATTTTTACTGGGGCTGATATGACCTTAATTGTTGCAAGCGCCACAAAACCCTTAAAAACAAAACAAACATCAATAGATCAGAATGGGAAACTTTAGTGTATATGTCATGATCTTGGTGAAAACTGAAATAAAAAGGACACGACTGTACAATGATGGACAATGTTTAGGAGTATTCTTAAGCATACCACTTTGCAAGTTTCGGTAAACGATTCTACTTTTTCATTTTAAATTTCACTTTTTCAGCTTTATTATCCTTAATCCAATGTATAGATAAGAGTTGGCAGCTCTTTTCACATTTATAATGTTTCCCTTACTCTGATTCATACTCAATTATTCAATGTTAAAATGATAAATCAGATTGAAGTCCCATTCATAATAAGAACTAGGTAGTGATACGTTTGTAAGTTATTGCGGTATACTTTGAACTCCATGGAACAACACGCAAAAGGCATTATTTCATATTTATGACTTCGGTTACATTAAAAAGATTTTTTGTTATTCAGATTTCCACTGATGCCATATTCATTGTGAAGAAAAAAGTTTATTAGTTTGGTCAGTTGTGTACTGCACATTTACAAACTTGGCATTTAGTTTTATATACATGTGCTTTTTAAAAAAAAACGCTTCTGAGTGTATTTTATTCATTTATATATTCCATTTCAATAAAAATTATATAAATTGAATTTACTTTTGTTTTTGTCATTGGAATAAAATATCAAAAGCAAACATTTTTCTTTTGCCCTGTATCGTCACAATGAGCTACGAAAAATCCTGCCCAGGCAGTGTTTTTATTTTGTGAAATACAGTACTCACTGGACTCTAGCATGTTGAAGTTCCAACCCCCCATAGTGGGCAGGGAGGTACTTCCTGTCTTCTATCCCCCTGTTTTCCAATTGCTTTCTGTATTTGTTTTGGAATGAGTTTTGTCCTGACCCTAAGAGGGAAGCACTTTAATGCCAAGGAATATATTGATATCCATAATAACATCAGAGAATCTACAGTGCAACACATGTTGGTCGAACATGCATACCAACAAATTCACGGGTTCAATGAACAAGGACAGAATTCCCAAATTATGTCCTTCATTGTTTTAGTAAATTTTTCACAGCATCCACAAATGGTTTCACAGTTTCGAGTGACTAAACTGAGATTTGGCCCCCACACACTGCCCACGAAGGGAGAGGGAGCAGAGCAAGTTGTGTTGTGCCACAGCCGTCGTGACCTTATAGCCTGAAACTGGCCAAATTGCAAAAAATAAATCAAGTCATAAAACAAGACGCTAAAAGAAAGTTAATTACTGTGAGTTGTTTTCAATAAACCTCAACCAATGGAATTATTTATTTCTGTGAGCCCCACTAACAACTTACTTTTCATTTTCCCTTTGGTTCTAGTAATGTGACATAAATTTTTGGTCAGTCTCAGGCATAGCCATCTTATGTGCTTGCCTGACCTGAATCAATCAGACTCATAGTTTGTGAGCATGTATCACAATATGTTGCCACATTAATGAAGGAATTGCATTGCGACACCTGACAATGCCATGCTTTTTTTTTCAATTGTCTGTGTTAAGTAAATGATGTTCAGGATTGTTTCCAGCGTCAAGCACCGGATAGCTATGTATGCACAGTTGTGTATAGTCAAGTGCCTTCCTCACTACATTCTAGCCGCCTCCCCCTCTCATATTATCCCGTGTGCTATGCATGTGTGTATTTTGTTTTTCAAATCGAGTCAATCAGCAGTGAATGAAATTCACTATTTTGCCAACAAAAAGACATGCATCTATGAGACCAGGATGCACAAACATTGAGATGGTATACTTGTACAGTAGGCTATATCACAGTTTGTGTCTCTTGTCTTACAGCCGTGTTCATGTATTCATCAAAAAACGTTTCCCTGTCCATGTTCAACTAATGCGTGTACAATAGAAAAATCATCCTCCTTAAAAGGATTAATGTATTTAACTGTACCCTTCCGGTTAAGGATCCCAGAGAGGGCAAATCCAAGCAACACCATTCCCAAGACAAGTCCATAAAGCAGCATGGAAGTGAAAACAGTAAAGACTTAGGATGATATGAGTTTCTAAAGGGATTGATTTATTATCCAATGCTGCTGTTTCGAACATTGTGTGCTTACAATTCATGATTTCATGTTGAATTTTGAGAAGAAATATTGAGAGAGAGAGAGGGGCAACGTTTCGCCACCAAGCTGTTATGTTTGGTTTTGTTTTTTAGGGATTTTATGGCGCTTGCAACACTTTAAGGCCATTACAGTGCCATCAAAAAGGGAGATGTCAGGGGAAAAGTTGTAGATCTGAAAGTGTTAAAGAAAACATTCCACGACTCCATTATCAATGTGCCCATTTCTTCATTACCTAAAAGTCCCATCCAGACCCAAGCAAAGTTCCTGCTATAAAGGATACACTCAAATGTTTACAAAGTATAAAATGTGTATTCAAAACTCACAACTGTAATAGTACATAAGAGAGATGATTTACAGGGGAAAAAACATTCATCTCTCAATAAAAAAAAACTTTATTCAATCACTTCCCTCTCAGTTAAGGATCCCAGCCAGAACCTGGAGAAAACTGAGCAATATCAATCTAGTACAAAGACGAGACCAACATGGTAATGGAGACGTATAAGGGGATAAAAGACAGCAAAAAATGACCTCTCTGCCTACCATGGAAGGTCAGAAGACCCCATTGAACTGACAAACCCTGATTTTTGTTTGTTTTTAAGGGTTTTACAGCGCTTGCAACACATTAAGGTCATATCAGCGCCAGTAAAAAGGCAGAAAAGGGAATAGTAAAAATTTCTAGAGTTAAAATTAAAGCACCCAAGAAAAGGTAACAAAGGTGAATTGGTTCAAATCGGAAACAGATGTAGATTCCAAGAGCACACTATCATAGTACTTAGTTTGAGATCAAAAAGTCTCATCCAGAACAAGCACAGGTCCCCACTAAGAGGAATACACTCAAATGTTTACAAATTATGTATAATATGAAAACAAAACTAATACAGTACATAACAGAGATTTACAAGGAAAAAAAAATATCATCTCCCAAAACTATAACTATATATTTGACTGTATCCCTCTCAGCAAGGCCAACCGGCCTGGGCCAGGACAAACCCTAGTAATCTCATTCCAAGACAAAGACAGAAAGCAAGTTGGAAAACAGATATTAGGGGGATAGAAGACACAGTATGTACCTCCCCTGCCCACTATGGGAGAACCCTGGTTTTTATTGTGTTGAAAGAAAAACAAAAATCAAATCAATATCCGTATATTATTTTTATTTTTTATTTTTTTGCAACAATCTTTTCTTGACAGATCACATTAATTATCAACCATTTCAAAAGAAAGCAAAAATTTGTGCACGAAGCATTGCTTCTAAAATTTCTATAAATATTATATATGAACACAGATGGATCCCAAAATATATTTTTAAGTTGTTGGATAGTGATTGTGTCACTTTATGGTCAACCCAACGCCCAAGGAAAAAAAAGATGGTATACAACATAGGGGACAGTATTTGTTTTTAAGGGTTTTACCACGCTTGCAAAACATTAAGGTCATAGCAGCGCCAGTAAAAAGGAAGAAAACAGGATAGTAAAAAGTTCTAGAATTACAATTACCACCCAGCTAGTGATTGACTTTAGGAGAGTGAAGGAACCGATAGAACCGTTAAAATTAAAGGACCAATTCGTCCAGCGAGTTCCTCACTACAAATACCTTGGTGTAACGATTGATGACAGGCTCAAGTGGGATGAACACTTGAAAATAATTAGGCATAAGATGTGCAGACGTACATATTTTTTATCAAAACTCTCTCAGTTTAGAATAGATAAAACCCTCTGCACATTATTTTATAGAGCAGTAATCGAAAGTGTTTTGTCATTTTGTATAACAGCTTGGGGAGGCAATTGCTTAGCAGTGGAAAGGAACAAAATAAATTCAAATATTAAAAAATCCATTAAACGCTATATAAATGATGTTGACGATGTAGATCTTTTATACGAGAAATTTTGTATAAATAAAATAACTAAAATATTAAATGACCAGTATCATCCACTAAGACCATCAATTATTATGTCAGAAAGAAGTGGTCGCCCTTTCTCTATTTCAACGAAAACAGAGAGACACCGAAAATCTTTTCTGCCGTCCAGTATTAGGCTTTATAACAACAAGCAATAATCATTTTATATAATTATTTCTCATTTTTACTTTTTAAAAATATAAATATTAATTTATTAATTTATTTGTTTTGCAATCTTTTCAATTTTCAATTTATAGTGACAGTTTTAACTATTTTACAGTGTTGAAATTATTCATATTATAAAGCGCAGCTCTGGTTATAGAGCTGCTCCTTTTTTATATATATACATCCTATTTCCATTGTATTTTTATCTTATGTGTAAATTATAACACGTCTGTACAAAAAATTTCCTTTTTGGGATGCAATAAAGTATTATTATTATTATTATTATTATTATTATAAAAAACGGTAGGACAAAGGAGAATTGGTTCAAATAGGAAACAGATGTAGATTCCAAGAGCACACTATCAAAGTACTTAGTTTGAGTTTTTTTTTTTTTTTGTTTGTTTGTTGCTTTAGGTCTCTTCCAACACAATTGAGGTTATATGAGAGACCGCTGAAACAAAAAAACAAGCAATCTAACAAAAATAGTACAAATGTAAATCAAAATCATAACCTAAACATATCATAAGCTAAATTATAAATAACCAAGAACAAACAGGCAGAGGATTTACAGGAAAAAAAATATCCCCTGTCAAAAATACAATCACAAACCAAAGAAGCAGGATAGGCTAGTAAAGAGAAGAAGAAACGACATCACTATCGGATCGTACACCCATGCGAACATCATAGGTATACGATTCAAGGGTGATGCTCCATCCAACCACCCGCTAGTTTGAGTTTGAGATCCAAACACAAGCACATGTCCCCACTAAGAGGAATGCACGCAAATGTTTACAAATCATACATAATACGTAAACAAAACATAATACAGTGCATAAAAGAGAGATGATTTAAAAGGAAAGGAAAAAAATATAATCTTCCAAAACTAACTAGACTGTTTCCCTCTCAGCCAGGGCCAGGACAAAACCAAGTAATCTCATTCCAATATAAAGATAGAAAGCAAGTTGGAAAACAGATATAGTGGGATAGAAGACACAGCAAGTACCTCCCTTCCCACTGTGGGCGGTCAGGAACCCCACCCAGACTTCCATGTAGGTATCGTTTCAGTGTCTGTAATGCTGTCAAGTCACATGCACACAAATTGGGAGATACTCGATATTTTACATCAGCAAAAAAAATCCTCTCCCTCGAAAAAAAAATATACATATATGGGCATCTCCGACACAGATAAAGGACTCAAGCAAATGCCAAGGGTAATCTTGATGGGTATGTGTCCTTTTCTATGATTTAAGGTTATACCATTTGATGAAGAGAAGCTTTGCATGAAATATGTTCATATATGCCCTTTACGAGAACAAATTTCGGGCTTTTAAAAATTTTAGCAAGGGGTATCCCTGATGAAATAATATTCTAAATTAAACAAAGACATACAAAGATGGAACATGTGAGTACTATCCATGCTGTGCTCAGATTTTACTAAGTTCAGCCTGTTCTTGAAACTGTCTTTCCACTGCCTTTTTCATAGCTTGGAAAAAATCGTCCAATGTAATGGGACATCCCTTTTAAGAATAAAAAGAGGAAAGAAAATGATGAGGAAATGGATCATACAATTTATTGGTTATAAAATGTTGCTCATTTACAAAGTGATAGATTCTCTGCTTGTTTGTTTCTGTGTTGTTACTTAAATTGTCAGTGATTTTGGTTGTTTTCTTATCTTTATGGTATTTTTATTGTTGCTTTTTTCACTTAAACTTATGGTGTGGTTAATTTTATTTGTGTTTGGTTGAAAATATCTGAGTTAATTCATGATTCCTAGTTGACAATTAATAATAATAATAATAATAATAATAATAATATAATAATAATAATAATAATTAATAATATAATAATAATAATAATAAATAATTAATAATAATAATAATAATATGTAATAATATATAATAATAATAATAATAATAATAATAATAATAATAATAGCAGTAGATGACACTTGCAAAGGGCATTTTCAAAATTTTAAAATACTCAAATTTGCGCATTACATTGTTATTAAAGAAAAAACCAAATGCATTTCATATGTCACAACCCACATATGAACACACACACACACACACACACACATACACACACTGGTACATAAAATAAGTACACAGAGCCCCACATATAACATAAACACACACACACACATTTGAACATTCACACATAATGTTATAAACGTATGTCTAAGATTAAAAATAGGCATATTATGTGAAAAGGAAATGTTTTAGTTAAGATTTAAAAGAATTAACAGTTGGTTATTCCCTGGTGGTAAAAGGAAGAAAATTCCATACACAGGGTCCCATGACAGAAATGGATTGTCTGCCAAAACAATTGTATTTAAAAAGTGGAATTAAACGTTAAGCTCTATCAGATGATGATCTTAGTGATCTGGAAGGTGTATAAGGATATATAGGTTCTTCATGTAGATAGGGGCTTCATCATTAGCGTTTAAAGCATATCATGGTGATTTTGTACGTCAATCTCCCTTTGATTAGTACTCAGAGAAATTCGTACAAAATTGGGAGGGAGTGGGCCATTAACGTTTTTCTTAAAGTTAATTTTGTGGCACTGTTTCGAATGCCTTGCAGCGGAGAGAGTTTATCTTGACTTACACCTGAAAGAAGGGAATTGCAGAAATTGATACATGATAAAATTCGAGTGGTAACAAGCTGACTTGCTACCTCAACAATCAGATGGTTATTTAGTCTCAAATAGTGGCAATTTTCTTTAGATAAATATTTTACAAACATCGATTTGTGTTTTCAGGGATTCATTGTTATCAAAAGAAGACACCAAGGTTTTTAAGATATTTTCAAAAAACATTTTTTGAAAATTCAGACAAGGCTGATGGTACATTTTCAAGAGCACACATCCAAGGACTGACCACCAAATTTTAAAGGATTTTCATAAGGCATTGCTTCATCTAATTGAACTACTGGCTTTTTTTCTGTTACTTAAGTAAGAAATTAGCCAGTCAAGGGCCTTTCCTTCAATGCCAAAAGTCATGTTAAACCCAGCCAAGAATATACCATAATCTATGGTGTCAAAAGATGCAAATAGATCTAAAAGATATACGTTACTTTTGACAATGGCGTTGAGAATGTCAATATTGATTTTCATTAGAGCAGCTTAAGTACTATGAAAGGCCTTATAAACAGACTGGAGAGGTTCAGTAAGATTATTAATCAAACTCTAATTTTAAATAGGATGGAAAAGAAAAGAACCTGAATTCAGAGATAGTATCTTCCATTTGGTCAAAATTAAACCCGACAATTCAGTCACTCAGAATTCTGCTAAAACTAGATCCCTTTTTTTTTAAATTTTAAATAATGTCTATTGTAAGTTGTTGCCATATGACATCTTTTTAAGTCCCACGATAAATAGTTTCTGTGTTTTGTCAGTCCCTTCAAAGTGGGTGCAGTTGATGGCAGTTTATTTAATTAAAGCGCGATACATCATTGGTAATGGCAATTGTATTGTATTTTTATATGATCTCTATTCTACAGTCACAACACTATCAAGTAAATCATGCATAGCGATAGAAATTACAAAGTTCTGTTGCTAATGTCATCTGTGTGGGTGTTAGAGAGACACGAGGGGGGAGAGGTTGCTGATTTGAACCTCAGTCAGTAGTCAGGTTCCTTCCCTTATCATATCTTTGCTCTCATCGTCATTGAAAGCAATGCAATGAGAGGAACCCAATTGAAATGGATAAAGTAGCTCTGACAGAGCTGGTATTAAAGGCTCTAAAAAAAACTCTTGCTATGAATGGCTTTGAAAAATAATTTTTGGCGCATTTTTTTCCCCTTCCATTTTAATTACTTACTAATATTATATAGAGAAATGGGGATGGGACAAAGGAAAAAACATCAATTTAGGTGAAAACCAACAAATGCATCCTCTAGTGATTCATCACCCACTGCATTTCAAGCATGGCCAATAGCTAGCAAAAATTAAATGGACATGTAAAGCAATTGTTTAATAATGATTGTGAAAAGTTTTTATTGAAATTGGAAAACAAATACGATATATTACGATATATGGCAAAATATAATATGATAACATATAATGACAGCATAAGTAGAATAGATAAGTGGCAAAAAAAAAAGTTAGTAATGTTACCAATGATAAAATGTTGATAAAAGGTTCATACAAGTAGAAACAAGACAAGAGAAAACACACCATCTCCCTCCACAACCCCCACCCCCATTTGTATTGCATGCACAATATAGTCAATCAGTAGTAGGTCCCTGGCTTGAATCCCACTGTGGGCAATGGAAATTTGAGTCCTTGGAAATTCTCTTTACTCACATTTCTTTCACCATACTCACTAATAAAATATGTATCTGACCAAAAACATCAATGTTTCTTACCAGCATCACATATTGTCCCATATGTTAAGAGTTATTGTTTGACTTAAAGCGCTTTGAGCACATTTAGTGGATGTTGCCCTATAAAAAAAGCCTATGTCTAAGAACACACTTCTTACCTTGAGGTACATGGCATGGGCTATAAATGGGATTTTCCTCAATGCTCTGCCACTCAGACCTTGGCTCTTGCTGTTGACATTGACCATAATGAATGTAGAAAGGAAAATTTACAAAGGATTATTCTCTTACTAAGCTATATGAATTGACTACGAAATATAGATATTGTAAAGACAAGTATTCACTGAACAATATTAGAGAGAGAAGTACAAGGATACAGCCACTGCTGCTACCACCACTACATAATAGTAATAGTATCATCATTATCACAATTGGTCGGGGTTAAATAATAATAACAACAACAAAAATGAGAATAATAATAATGATAATAATAATAATAATAATGTACTTTATTTTATCCAAAAAAAGAAAAGGAGAAAGAAAAAGAATTTGAGTAAACGTGTGTGTGTGTGTGTGTGTGTGTGTTAAATTGTTGATATAATAAATCATGTGGGAAAAAACAAGCCTTCAAATGGCAATATAAAACATTAAATTTATTCATATATTAGTATAAATAAAATTTAAAATCAAATGTAAAATTAAGGTAAAACAATAAGACTAATTATATACAGTATAAAATAGCTTAAATTAGTTGTAGATAGGAACTATGTGACAGTACACTTTAAGGGATGAAAGATTTCTTGTGTTTCTCTTTCTTTGTTTATATAGACAGATGGCGGTTAGTTCTCTTGGAAAAATTATAATGAATGTACAATGGGTGACTTTCATCCCTCAAGGTATTATTTAGTCTGTGACACAGAACTGGTTATACAGTTTTACTCTAATATAAAAATATTATTTGTACATCTGCCTGCCTTTTCACAATTTTATCAATCTTTCCTACATCACGGTTCCTGCCCATGCGGTAATGCAAAAATCAATGATGCTCTCCAAGACTGATCTAAATAAAAGCATACAGAGGGCTGTGTCAATTCCGAGTTCAGCTAATTTCCGAACAAAGTATATCCTTTTATTCAACTCTATACAAGTTCTGCATGACCAAGGGTCTTTTCTTGTCCTATCCCTGATCTCATCGTTCCCTTTTACTTTTGTAAAGTTATAACAAATCTAAAAAATCAATGATGTAGAAAGACACTTCTATTACCTGGCAATCTCATATAGTTTTAAACTATAATGAGTGGCGTTGTTCTCAATGAATCTAGTGATTTCCAAGGACCGTACATCCACTAATTGTTGTGTTGGACTGATAACACCACACTGTTGGATGTATATTTAAACATTTAAATGGTACAACAGAAACAAGGTAGATTTATCATGTGAAAATAAAGTTTTGAATAATACAGTTGCAATCGAAGACAGCAACAAAATTAAAGTACTTCCCCAAGATCTCATGACAAAATACCTGAAATAAATAACTCGGTTTTGAAGTTTCACAAACTTGGGCAAGTACATTTATATAAAAGGAACATCTCTGTATCTTGTCAGTAATTAACATTTCTTTTTATATTGTTTGTATTAGAGAGAGAAGGTGTTGCCCTCTTGATAGTCTGGCAAAACCACAAATCACTGTTGGAAACCTATAAATGAAAGAATTCTATACACAAGATATAGCTCACAATACACCAAACTACCGATCCTCACATGTTACGCACCCGCAGAGGATGCTGATGAAGAAAACAAGGAAGAATTATGATATTTTCAGAATGGCTGTTGAAAATACACCAAGACACGATATGCTCATGATCATTGGAGACCTAAACGCAAGAGTCGGCAATACAGTTGAAGAAATCAAATCAGTTGGAAATGATGGCATGATCGCATTCATCATTCTGGTTGATTTTCAAACAAATAAAAAGATGGTGTTGGCTGGGTCACTTCCCACCCCGCACCCAAAGAAACGTGGTGAAGGACCATGGAAAAAGAAATAAAGGACGCAAAAAAAAAAAATGATGTCTGGTGGATGCCCTATGTGCCTCAAAGCCTGAAGAGGATTAAGTAAGCATTAGTAAAGAATACTCTTTTTTGTAACTTCTTATGCAATTCCATAATATCAGTTTACAAATAGAAATTAACAATGGGAAATTTAAGACCAAAAAAATACTAGCGGAAAATTAAAATAGATTTAAATGTTTTAGCATTTGTTGTAATGTCATTCTATACTCTAAATGGTAATGAAAAACAAAAGCAATATTTTTTTGATATACTTAACACCATCATATCACATATTGGGTCCAGTTCAATTTTTATCTACTTAGGGTGGCTGCATTCAGTTTGGAACAAGATGGCTGCCTTATACATGCCATTCCAATTTAAGATTTATTGTACAAAATATTGTGTTTGTTCAATCACAGGAATATATATCTCATAAAGCATGAATGACCGAGGTTGAAATCAAAACTGTTGCATATCTTTAGTTGAATCTTTCATGACACAAGAATTTCTTTTATCTAAACTAAAGAGAACTGAAACAAAAATAATAATAATAATAATAATAATAATAATAATAATAATATAATAATAATAATAATAATAATAATAATAATAATAATAATAGTAATAATAATACTACTACTACTGATAATAATAATAATAATAATAATAATAATATTAATAATAATAAAGCAAAACAAAACAAACAAAAAACTGACCCTCATCAACTCAGTTAAACATGAGTGGTAGATAGAATAGATGGCTTTTGTGGAAGGGTGTCCCACAAACTGTTTGATATCAGCCCGGTCTACAAATGCCAAGTCTATAGCTCCTGTGATGTTCGATGTTGTTAGAATCAAAACATTGGGGTATCTGGTAAAAAATGACAACAAAATCAAATAATTTGGTATTCATCAGATATTGCCAGTATCAAAATGTTTGTTGTATCTGGTATAAAATGGCAACAGTGGCAAGCAAATTATTTCTTGTCCATCAGATATTGTCAGAATCAAAACGTTGGGTCATCTGGAGTAAAATGGCGACAATATCAAACAAATATTTCTTATTCAACAGATATTGTCAGAATCAAAACTTTGGGGTATCTGGTATAAAATGGCGAAATTATCAAACAAATTATTTCTTTTTCATCAGATATTGTCAGAATCAAGACATTGACATATATGGTAGAAAAATTAAAACAAAATAAAATAAATTATTTCTTTGCACGAAAACTTAGAGCCAGGTACAACAATGTTGTTTAACTGTAGATGGTTGCGTTGTCTAATGTCAGCAAGGGCAATAAGATTTACCCATGTGATTTATATTGAGGCATTATAAACTCAGTATGAAGAAAAGACGCATGAGATAACAACTCCCTAAGATACTTTTAACCCATCCACCAAACATGTAAAGAATGGAAACACCAAAAGTGTATCTGGACAGGGTGTCCAGGGAAATCCAACCTTAAAATTTCCTACCTAGAAGTGAAATTTCCTACCAGATATTTTATACACACAGCGTTCTATACGCTTAAAAAAGACAATCCTACTTAAAACAGGTCTTATCGCAACACAATCCATATTTATTTTAAAGTAAGAGCAGAGGTGAAAATGACTGGTCAAAAAAGGAGGAAATTTCTCAGTGCACAGATCATGACCCATCCATGCGACTATAATCTATACATTTGAATTTCATAAAAATTTGCTGAGATGCAACCCAAAATGTTTCTTGCAGCAATTTTTGACAACACTTGGAGGAATTTCAAAAGTTAAAAAACGGATAGCAACTTATAAAATCTTATCTACTTAGAGAATGGTACCATGTGATTATACAATGTCAAAAGCCACCACCCACCCCCATTTTCACTTTTAAAAAATACTCATATGATTTGTTGGTATTAGTGGTAGAGATGATAGTGTTTTGGTAGTTGTAATGGATGTAGTAGTGGTGATTGTGATGGTGGTAGGGATTATGATGTAGCAGTTGTTGCAAAGGTAGTGGTGGTGGTAGGGATGAGATGATGATATGGTTGTTGTAGTAATGATGTTAGTGTTATGGATAGTGATGTGGTGGTGGTTATAGCAGTGGCGATTGTGGTGGTTGTAGTAGAATTGACGTGGATAGCCACGGTGATGTGGTGGTGGTTATAGTAGTGTAGGGGGTAGGGATGATGATGAAGTAGCGGTTGTAGTAGTGGTGCTGGTGGTAAAGATGATGATGTAGTAGTAGTTGTAGCAATGGTGGTGTGGTGGTGGTGTAGTGGTGGTGGTAAGGATAATGATAATGTTGTGGTAGTGGGGATGATGATGTGGTGATGGTTGCAGTTGTGGTGTGGTATTGGTGATTGGGATGATGATGTGGTGGTGGTTGGAGTAGTGGTGGTGGTGGGTATGATGATGTGGTAATTTTGTAGTGATGGTATGGGATGTGGATGTGGTAGTGGTGGTGGTTACATTAGTGAGTGGTGTTGGTGATAGGGATGATGATGTGGTAGTGTTTGTAGTAGTGCAGTTGTAGCAGTAAAATAATAATAATTTTGTGCACAGCAGTTGTCCTTCGCACATTTTTGATATCGCATTTTAAGCAAAAATTTCTAATTTTTCTCATTTTAAAGGAAATTTCACCCTCAGTCCCATTATTTCCAACATTTCCAACCAAGTATGAAATTTCCGACCAATTTCCAACTTTCCGACTTCCCTGGACACCCTGCTGGATTATGATTATATTGAGAGCTCTGATCAAACTTGGAATTACAAAGAGTTTAAATTGAGAGTCAATGCCGAGTATTTGGTGTTATAACACAAGGTCATGAGACTAGAGAGCAGATTCAATAAGGCCTATAAAATTGAAAATGGAGGGGCCTTGATCACATGGTATGATTTTCAGAAAGTTATTGTAGTGCGTGCTGCTGCAACAATAATGATTGGCCTCATTTCATTACGTCTACAACATGAGACAATATGATTAAACATTTACTTGAAAAAAAAGACAAAGTTCAAGGCTAAAAAACATTGAGAAACATTTATAAAAATTACTTTTTAATTTGATCAAGTTGTGTAAGCATAGCGTTGACCACTCTAATGGCATCTGAGGGCTCCATTCCATTCATTGCACTCTTTCTGGCTGCAGTGAGACTCTCAACCTAGAAGAGAATGTTAACGGTTTTACACTCCAAACAGCCAAACATTGTCCATTATATACAGATCAAATTCAAAAGTAAAATCATGAAATGAAAAGAAAAAAAAAACAACAAACAAACAAACAGGAAAAGACATTATCATGTTCATATTCCTTGAACTCCTCAATTATTTTTTCTAATTATATATTTTAAAAATTAATATGAAATATAAAAGGCATAACAAAAATAAATTTATGTAATTTATTTTAGTAAAAATAATTTCTTAAAGTAAAGAAAAACAACAAACAAAAAAACCTCATCAAATTGGAAAATCTTGTTAAATTTGATAATCAGTATCCTCAGGTTGGTGTCAGTCATAAAAAAAAAAAGGATTAGATTACCAAAATCAGCTAGGCAAAATTCAATTCAAACATAACTGCATAACACTCTTTTACTCACCTCATCTATAAGGACACATATCAAAGACTTAGGGTCTTCCATGTAGTCTTGGATCTTTTGAAACATTTTCATCACCAACTTGCCGCTCTAAAAAAAAAGAAATAAGATGATATGAAAAAAAAATGTCAAGCAAATAGTTTAACATCATAACACATTTGTGATCTTCTGCCTCAGTGTGGTATTATGTTAGGGTAATTTAGAGGTTAAAAGTTAAATTTCTTGTCCAGAATATGGCACTTCAGTTAAGCTTATATGTTTTATTGAGGAGGATAAGTATTCTTTCTTAAAGAGACAAAATCTAAAATTTCTCATTTGTGCTTATTTCAACTTTTAAATCCCATTCTGCCATCAGCCTCATCCCTCTATAATACCAATTTCGAGAGACTGATCACATTTTGTAAATAATATGCAGAATCAAAATACGAAAAAAACTGTTAAACTGTCCTTCTTCTTTATATAAACAGATACTGTAAGGTAGATTATTAATGTTAATGGCATATATCAAACACAAAAAGAAAATGTCGGTACTTTCCCTATGGTCTGACCCAGGATTGACAGGAGTCACTATATTGGCTTTATCATAATATACTGCAGCAGAAAATAAACAATTCATGTCATCCCCATGGAAAAATTTGTCTTTAAGTTTTAAGGTTTATTTTATGGTAATACTGAAATACCATAGTATAGGCATATATCCCATTACAACAGTGAACAGTAGATATCTTGCTCAAGGGAAAAGAGATGCCAAAAGCTGTGCTGGAATCCAGGAGCTCCTGGCATGGGACTGATGCCCTCCCCACTTGGTCATCTCACTACGAGCACAGTAATTAACTTTATATGATCTCAATATAATGTGATACAACTGAGATAATTCAAACTCAATACATTTAGAAAACAAAAATATCCTAGAATTAAACATTCCTTTAAAATAATGCAATTCATTAGTAAGCTCAAACCTCTGAAAACCATTTAGAGAAAAGACTGTGACTGTTGATCTCCACTAGCTGTCCATGAGAATAACGATCTGAAAGGCGGATACACAATTTCTGAGCCAGAGCTTTACACAGAGATGTTTTTCCTGTCCCTGGTGGTCCTGAAAATACAGAAAGATTATTTTTGCAACTTAAGCAAAGACAATTTCCATATCTAAAGCCTATAAGCACAAGGTAGAGTAAAAAGAAATAAAAGCTCTCGTGGTATCTATAGATGTGTAGATACACATCGTTCTAGCCTACATTTTAGAGCATAAGCCTTAATTTTTTAGAAAGATCATACATGTATCAATGACATTCAACTAACATCCACACAGTGCCATGTGTGCTGTCTTATTTTATTTGTTTTAAAATCTTTCATTCACTCGTGAAGATATAGAAAATGACATTAAAAGAGTCAAAACTATGAGATAAAATAACAGAGCATATGAACATGGTACATGTTATTTTGCATTAGCGAATCGTGCTTATTTTTTAATATTTTTTTTGTTTTTAAAGAGTTTTACGGCGCTTGCAACACATTTAGGTCATATCAGCACCAGTAAAAAGGAAGAAAATGGGATAGTCAAAAGTTTTAGAATTACAATTAAAGCATCCAAGAATAAGGCAGACAAAGGGGAATTGGTTCAAATAGGGAACAGATGTAGATTCCAAGAGCACACCATCAGTGTACTTAGTTTGAGATCACCTAAAAGTCTCATCCAGGCATAAGCACAGGTCCCCGCCAAGAGGAACACACTCAACTGTTTACAAATCATACATATGTAAAAGGAAAAATAATACAGTACATAACAGAGAGACGATTTACAAGGAAAAAAATATCACTCCCAAAACTAACTACACAATTGACTGTTTCCCTCTCAGCCAGGGTATCCGGCCAGGGCCAGGACAAAACCATTTAATCTCATTTCAAGACAAAGAGAGAAAGCATGTTTGAAAAAAGATATTGGAGGAGAGAAGACACAGTATGTACCTCCCTGCCCTCTATGGGAGGTCAGGAACCCCACCCAGGGATCGTGCTTATAAACAATCTCTTCGTCCTACCATGGAGGAGAATGACCCTGTTCCAAGATATAATACTACTGTTGACATTGTGGTCAGAAAATAGTAGGGTAGTGCTGGCATAATTCAACAACTGGGGATGAGATGAATGACATATAAAATCAATTTAAAAATTATTTTCACTTTGCATTAAAGTGATAATATATGAAAAGAGTAAGAGGAAAATATCTTTATTTATTCATCTAAAAGTAACCCTTCAGAGCTTTTTAGACCATGGAGCCAGAGTTTATCCTAGTTTTTGTGGTGTGAAATGGACAATAGCAATTACTTGCTACCCTTTGGATAGGACATTAGTCTATTACAAAGTACGTTCAGCCAGATCTAACAGAACCGGCTACCCATTTATTGCAGGATGGAAGGGTGGTCGGCAAGGAAATTTAAAAAAAAAAAAAAAAGATGCCATCATTGCAGATCTATTTCAAACAATACAACTAGAATGGATATAAAGTATACTGAAATGATGAAGAAAGGGAATAGAACATTGAAAATCAAAACGTGAAGTAGAGGATGTGTTTTGTTTAACAAAGACAACTCGCATAGAAAATAGACCCCCTGTAGTTATCAATACCACATTTGAATTCCAAAGCAACATGTCATAAAAGCACTCACCCTCATTTTGATTGGTTCATCATAAACTAATGAATCCCACAATCCTTGGAAATCAGATGAAGGTAAAAGCCAGTGACTGGCTGCTGACATTTCCTCCTCCTCAAGCATTTCACACCCAACGCCATCTGTATGCATTTGAAAAACATGAATCTCCAAAGTACAGGAAGACAAGTCAACTACCTGAAAGAGATAATTTTTGTTGATTTAACATTTACTCAATTTCTTACCCAGAATATAATTCATAAACCAAATAAAATGTTAAAAAAGGAACATAATAGTCTATTATTTTTTCTTTAGATATAAATATATTAATTCATTTTGATAATAGATATTTAATTATTAGGCCATTTTCGATATTAATTTAATAGAATGGATTTAATAGTGAGTTTACTGAGTGCGGCGTTTGATAGCTTTTTTTTGTCCTCTCAATTAGTGAGCCGACTTTCTTTGTTCTTTTCCATTCCTCTTTGTTCCTCGATAGTGTTGTAAATTCGGTTTTATTGGCATTGACTTGGAGGTTATATTTCATGAGGGTATTTTGTATGATGTCTATATTTGCTGGTGTTGATCCAATAAAATCGACATCATCTGCATAGGCGATTTCTCTAGGGATTGCATTCTCAATATGAGTCGTTGGTTTTGGAATGACTTTTCGAACTTCTTTCAGAGCGTGTTCTAAGTATATTGTGAACAGAATCGGGCTCAGACTATCTCCTTGGGGGGTCCCGATGTTACTTTCGAACTGCGTCTGTTTTGTGGCCCCGTATATCCTTGGTTGTATCTTTGTGTTGCTGAGGAGAAATCGGATTATTCGGAGCTCGTCTTCGTCTACTATTTCTGTTAATATCTCCAAAAGTTTTCCTCTGTCGAAATGGATTAGAGGTGACAAAATAAAGAGAAAAACCAAACTGAAACTGTACCATGCTCTTGTAAAACCGGTACTTCTGTATAACTGCGGCACTTGGGCGTTGACAAAATCCGAAGAAGAACACCTGGATGCCTTCCATCGCACACAGCTAAGAAGGGTACTGGACATCAAATACCCAAAAAAGATCTCAAATGAATCACTCTATAAGATCACAAAAGAAAGACCAATCTCCCTTGACATTTTACAACAACGATGGCAACTTTTCGGTCACATACTACGCAGGGACAAAAACATACCAGCTAACCAAGCCATGTCGGGATACTTCCAAAAACACGGGAACCTTTTCAGAGGAAGACCGATCACAACACTCCCTGTGATCCTAAACAAAAACCTCACAACACTTGGACAAAGCATTCGTCTCATAACGGCAGGGGACCTTGAAAATCTGAGAACCCTAGCAGAGGACCGGCAATATTGGAGACACCTCACACAGGAAATACTGGAAACAGCCAAGGCGACCCGATCTTTCGGTCGAGACGCGAAAGGCATCTAAGTCAAGTAAGTCAAGATTTAATAGTTGCTTACTGCAAACGCAAATCAAAATAAAATCTGATCTTCATCAATCCACGGCACCGAAAATCATGCTGAACCTGAACATTAAGCAAAAAGCCCCGGTTTCTGTGATCTAGCCTGAACGAGGCTTGCCGATTACACGAGATGAAGCTGTCACTGAGTAATTAATTACCGCTGCAGGCGATTGAGTAAGGGGAGATTACTGAGTAGCAAAATTATGCATAAAACATGCATTTAAAAATTATTCTGTACTAAATGTTCAAATTATGAGTCAGTTTTTCTTCAGTTTACTTAAAGACCCATCTTTCTTCTTTTAAACTGCTTTTAAATGAAGAAAATTCATCCAGAAATAAATTATTACGGTATGAAATAAAAAGGCACCTAAAATTTAGAATTTTACCAAAAGTACATTGGATAAAATATTAATTGTATTAAAATGTCACCAGACAGATTTGATTTTTTTACATTATATGATAGTTAACATGTTCTATTTTATCATAGTGAAAACAGAATTGCCATTTAAGCGACGGTTATTGAGTTATGGTCATTTGAAGTGAAATCAGCTAAAATCCTTGAAAGTGAAAGAATGTTTTGTTACTGAGTTACTGACAAAGTTAATAATTTGAATTATGTCTTTATATTGTTATGTGTAATCCGTAGCAGTCTATTAAAACCATAAATATCATAAAGCCAATGTTTATCACGGGTTCTCTATCATTTAAAGGACACCAACCATTGCTTCTTAACCTTTATTTAGGACTGTGGTATATATCTCAAGTAATAGCTGATCAAACAATACCAGCTATCAAATCCTGCTCTTTGGACAAAATAATTTTTAAAAACCATCCGCGATAAATATTGGTACTTATATTTGTACGCTTAATACTCTGTCTTTATCCAAATTAATAATAGTCAAATTCCATAGTGATATTTCCACTCGTTGTCCTGTTGACATTTTTTATACTATATGCATTACCGGTGATGTGAATATTATTTCTGGCCCAAACCCTAAAACCCAGCACCACCGATAGACTAGTGTCCGATCCAGAGGGTAACTAGTGATTTTTATCGTAATACTACAGAAACAAGGATAAACTCCGACTCATGGACTTAGTGGGTCTTAGTTACTATTTGCCTATGTAAATCGAAAAGAAACTCAAATCTCTCGGGTGGAAAGAATGTAAAATGTAAAACGCCTTCAAAGACAAGCATTGTATCATAATGACCGACACTAACACGAGGGATGATTTTAAAAAAGAAGCAAAAGATTATATTTATTATGCTCGACTATATCTAGGCTCGATTATATCTAGACTATAGAATCCGGGCATCAGTAACATTGTTTATTTATAATCAAATAAACATTGAATTTTCACTACAGCCAAAACTGCAATATCGGACGGCATTGCTGGAAGAAAGCATTATTAAGTCAGTCATGCCACTATACTTTGCACTGTGTTAAGAAAGAGTATTAAAAAGAAACTCTCTTAACAAATTATTTTGGATTCAATGATCATTTACTATTGATATGAAATAACTCTACACTCCGCTATACTAGCCTATTTGCACTGGTAGGTTCGTGAAAAATGGATATTATTCAACTTTACAAGCATGTAACTTGGCTTTAGTGACTTAAATGAGCAAGATATTTATAGCACTATAATTTGCATTCTCTTGTCTTTTAAAAAATGTTTGGTCTACGGTGACATTATTTAAATACTTCACTTAACAAAACCTAACTTTTTATGGTCTTCTTACAATTTTTATGTCTAAACTTATCTATGGTTTAACGATCAACGGCGCAAAGGATTATTATGAGTTTGGTATCATAATAAAATTTGATTTTATCTTGTTTTGTTCCCACCTAAAACAATTCATTAACATAACATAATCTTAAAGTGTGCGTGATTAAAGACACCGATAAAATTGGCATATCGTTGAAAAAAATGGTCAGTCAGAAGTGCTCGTACAGGTAGCACAATGAGGTCAGTCAGGGGTCAGATAGTCGTCTAGGGTGGAGATTTAATGACTTTTGGATTTTCAGCTAAATGTTCATTCGTTCGGTGCCGTGAATCAAACACTCATTTGTGTCAATCTCTAGTTATTACAGAATTATCTGGTTTATGGAGACACCAATCTAATTAAGCATTTAAAATTAATATAAGGCTTAGAAATTGCAATGTCTTGGGCAATTGTTTGTTTGTTTTGTGTTAAAAGGGTTTTACAATGTTTGCGAGACATTTAGGTATATCAGCACCAGTAAAAGGGAAGAAAATGGGATAGTAAAAAAATTATAGAATGAAAATCAAAGCACCCAAGAAGAGGTAAGGCAAAAGTAAATGGTCTAAATAGGGAACAGATGTAAATTCCAATTAGTTTGAGATTACCTAAAAGTCTCATCCAGACACCAGCACAGGATCCCGCTAAGACAGACCGCGAATTGTTGTAAAATTACGAAATTTTGGCTCCAATTTCAGAACTTCATGAGCACCTCTTAGTCATTAAAACTTATTGAAAATGAGGGTTGATGACATACAACATATTTTTTTAGGATTTAGAAGTATTATTTAATCCATGTGAGGGTAAATTGTTGATTTTTAAAGTTAACTATAGCAACTACGACTTTTAACTCCTAAAAAAAAACAAATTTTTAAATTTTCAAGTAGGCAGGTCTGCTCAGGGGAACACAATCAAATGTGTTTACAAGATATGTTCAAAACAAAAAATATAATTACCAATACATAACAGAGAGATGATTTACAAGGGGAAAAAATTTCTCTTATACTCTCTTATACATTTGTTTGATCATTTCCCAAGGAACAAAGTAATCCTATTCCAAGACAAAGACAGAAAGTAAATCAGAAACCAGATATAGAGGGATAGAAGATACAGCGAGTAACCTCCTGCCCACCATTGGAGACCCCACCCAGTCTGGGCAATTACATTTCGAAACACCAAATAAATCAAGAGACCCCGACTGTGGTAGTATTGATGCAAGTGTTGAAGGAAGTTAATAATAAAAGTAGGTTGTAAATCTAAATTGATCTATTTTACAAAAAGTACTAATTATAATTACCCGTCTCTGAAGACCAGTATTAATGTCTGACATATCACAAACTGACACATAATCCACATTATGTAAAATAAACTCATCTGTGAAGTCCTTGAATACTGTTCCACAACATGCAGCTTTCTTATCACTTAAAAACTTTCTAACTTTTTCTTTGATTTGACTTGTTTTACCAGTACTGAAAAATATAATGGTCAAATACACAAATAAGTGAAAGTAAGGCATTATAAAAATTGCTATTCATGGACCATATCTTAAGGAAACAGATAAGTTGTTCTGTTGTGGTGTTATAAAACAAAGTTTAAAACATTTCATGAAACATAAACAGTTGACTCCGGGTACATAGACATCACTGAAGTCGATTTTCACCCAAGCCTTTTTTTTTGTCCTAGGTCTCTCCTATATAACACTAGTAAAAAATTTAAAAAATACTCCACATAAGTCAATGTTGGTTAAGTCGATTTTTTATGACTCATGATAGAATCATAAATAAACATACATTTTCATTGAACAAAGCTACCGGTAAGTTTTTCATTGGATAAGAACATCTACAAAAAATTGGCTTAGAGTGATGCCTCATTAACAAGGCCTGTAAGTACAGCAGAGGATTTCGCACTTCTTCATATAGCTATACAGAGGTGAGAGCTGGTACATCATGCTTCATTTTTATAATGACCCTTTTCAGGGCTACCCTCACTGTTCCCGATTGACTTGCGTTGTTTACTCACTCTATGACTATTTGCTTTTCTTGGATCAATTGCTTGACTTTTTACATACTATGAGCATGTATGTATCACATCAAGGTCCCAACACCAAGGTTGCTAGGTTGGATTATTTTAATCCAAACCGCCTATTTTTGGATTGTTATTTTCAGTTTGAATTTTTGGATTATTTTGCCTGTAAGAAATTTTCAAAATTATAAATTATTTCAAGTAGTAATAATAATAACACATTTTGGATAACAATATTTATTATCATTACTCTCTCTATCAAATAGGGTAAGATTTCGGATCGGAGGGTCCTGGGTTCGAGCCTCGCTCTGCGCATAGTTGAGTCCTTGGAAAAGGCTCTTTTCTCACTTTCTCTCATCTAACATTGCCTAATAGGCGCCACGGGTTGTCCTCTTCATGTTGAGGTGTCGCTGTTGGCCAAGAACCTCTTGTAAAGCGCCTTGAGCATGTTTAGTTGATATTGCACTATATAAAAGCTCAAAGTTTGGGAGGTTGGACATTTTTTCTGAAATTTGGATTATTTTTTTAAAATCTGGATTTGTTCTGTCACGGTTTGGATTGTTTATAAAATATTATCTGGCAACCCTGCTCAAAACTCAAATGCCTTTCAGAAAGGCATCCCAAGCAATTTTTCATCTTCCTACCAGAGATGGACAATAAATCAGGAGGTCCCTCTGGTGTAAAACACTGTCTTTGAAAAATGATGCTGTAAATCACCTAACAGGCTGAATGTCTTGTCCTATGTGTTGTATGTATGTTGCCCACCAGGAAAAAATATTGACATCCACTTATCCGGAGTCAACAGTATGAGACTTACAAAACCAACTGATCATTTAAATAAATAAATGAATGAATAATTTTTTAAAAACAAACAATGACACAAAAGATCAAAATAAACCCAAAACAACACAATCTATTTCTTTTTTTTTTTTCTTCTTAAATTATTGATAATGTGTCTTGTTCTATTGTACCTGTTTGCTTAATTCAATCAAAATAATAATACCTAGATATTTGATGATTCAAAGAGCATCCAGAGGCAAGTTTACTTCCTTTCTTTGTGGAAATAAGAAAATTATGGTGAGCTGTATGTCATGATCATCAAAAATAAACAGTACCAAATCATAAAATTTACTCCATTGTAAGTATTTCAAGTATTAACTCCAACAAATAAATACCTGAAGGGATTTCTTAACACTTCAACATGACAAATGAGGGGTAACTCATTGATATCTTTCATGTTCTGTACACAGTCTGTCGCAGGAAGAGCATCTTGTAGCGATATCATCTGACTGACGTCATCCATATTTCTAATATAAAGTAAGAGGTGATCACTGTGCCGACCTTTGGAAAGAACGTAAAACTCATAAAGTACTTACTTGTTACTTCTTTTTAAGGAAGCATTTCACATATTTAAAGAGACACAGAAATATATAATGGTTGGATTTTCTAAATTTGCATCCCTTCAACCAAATAGGTGCTTTTGAGCAGCAAGAAGATGGTTGTATCTGTAGGATTCATGAAAATCTTATTTTGAAATTGAAGGGGTTAAAAATATCAAATTCAAATGACTTTTGGACACAATGCCTCTGTGAAAGTGCTGATTACATCATTATATGGAGGCAAAATGCAAAAATTGCATGAGTGGAAAAAAGTTTGTGAAACAATTCAATTCAGGAGAAGAGGATGTTTGTTGGAAAGAATTAGAGTAAAAATGATGATAGTGTATTGAGATTACACATGTAGAATTGTGCTGCCCTGTCCCTTGTTGTTGAAAAAAATTTTCAATTAAAATCAGGCACTTAGTTTTGAGGCAGATAAAAATTCTCCTCCTGTATGTATGCAGCAATTAAATTTTCTCCTCCTTTATGTATGCTGCAAATTGATTTTGTGATGACCAAGATACCCACAAATTCAGGGTGAAAAAAATGCCAGACCTTTTCCAGACACATAAACTCCAAGATAAGATAGAAGGAAAGACTATCAAAATTTTTAAAGAGTTTCAGATGTCATATAAATAGTATGATGCTTAGCTGATGCAGTGAAAGAGTTGGTAATGATGGTGGTGGTGGTTATACTACGGTCGTGATGATGATGATGTGGTCGTGGTTGCAATAGGGGTGTTAGTGATGATGATGTGATTGAGGAGGTTGTAGTTGCAGTGGTAATGATGATAATGTGGTGGTGGAGGTGACTGAAGAAGTGCTGATAGTTATGATAATGTGATGGTGGTGGTTGCAGGAAAGGTGGTAGTGATAATGATGGGGAGGAGGAGGCTGAGGTTGTGGTAGTGGTTGCAGTAGGCATGCCTACCATCAATTTCAAATTTCAGGGACATTATACGGATAAAACCTCAAATTTCAGGAACAATACATTGCGCAATAGTAATGTCTTAAAAGACAGTCGAACGTCTGACATCAAGAGCGCAATATTAATATGGTTAAAATGGTGCTAAAGGTTATTATAAAAGTATGTGTAGTTAATAATCTGCTTGCAACTAAAGGGGCATCCTCACTCACTCTTTAAATAATATAATATTACTTGGAAAACTAATCAAGATAACACTGCCACTGGTGAGAATGACTGACCGCAAAAAAAAAAAAGGACATTTTTCTCCAACCATTGTAATAGAGAATAGCTTACCAATATCCAAATGATATGGTATGTTGATGGCTGAGATCTGGTGGTGGGGGTGGTTGTAGTAGTGGTGGTAGGGGTGATGGTGTGGCGGTGGTGAAGGTTGTGGTAGTGGTGGTAGGAATGATGATGTGATGGTAGTTGTAGTATTGGTGATGGTGGTAGGGATGATGATGTGGTGGTAGTCGTGGCAGTGGTGGTACAGAAGGTGATGTGGTGGTAGTAGTTGTAGTTGTGGTGTAGTTGTATTAGTGGTGGTAGGAATGATGATGTGATGGTAGTTGTAGTATTGGTGATGGTGGTAGGGATGATGATGTGGTGGTAGTCGTGGCAGTGGTGGTACGGAAGGTGATGTGGTGGTAGTAGTTGTAGTTGTGGTGTAGTTGTATTAGTGGTGGTAGGGATGATGAGTTGTAGTAGTGGTGGTAGGAATGATGATGTGGTAGTAGTTGTAGTAGTGGTGGTGGTAATTGTAGTAGTTGGGGTAGGGATGATGATATGCTGGAGCAGTTGTAGTAGTGGTGGTAGGAATGATGATGTGGTGTCAGTTGTTGTATTAGTGGTTGTAGGGATGATGAGCTGTTGTAGTAGTGAATGTGTGGTGGTAGGAATATGATGATGTGGTAGTAGTTGTTGTAGTAGCGATAGTAGAGATGATAATGTGTTGGTGGTAGTTGTAGTAGTGGTGTTAGGATGATGATGTGGTGGTAGTTGTTGTAGTGGTGGCTGAGATGATTATGTGGTGGTAGTATAAGTATAATGGTCGATTTTTTAAATATCTGGGACAAAAAGTAAACTGAGTATTTTCCGGGTAAGCCATTATTTTCTAAAACAAATTTCCGGAAATTCTGGGACGGTAGGCATGCCTGAGTAGGTGATGATGATGATGTGGTGTGGTGGTTGTTGTAGTAATGATGACAATGTGATTGTGGTGGAAGAGATGATGATGATGATGATGATGATTATGAATGGTTTGTTTGTTTTTAAGGGTCTTACGTGTCAAAAAGAAAATGTTTGTTTTGTTTTGTTTTTAAGGGTTTTACGGCTCTTGCAACACATTTATGTCATATAAAGGAAGAAACGGGATAGTAAAAAGTTCTTTTTTTTTTTTTTTTTAAACCCAGGCCAGCTTATCTAATTACCCTTTTAATTAGTATCAAATTATTAGATTGAATTCCAATATGTTAGATGTTGGGGCGGTCGGGTGTCTTCTGTCATTCTATGTCGCCACAAAATTCTTTTAATCTTGATATTTATCCATTTATTGTTATACTTATATTTGGGTTTTTGTTTTTTTTACACTGTTAAGGATTGAAAAGGTTGAATAGTTAAAGTATTATTGTGATTGGGGATTTCATCGGAGGATTAGGGGTTACTTGGGCGAATATTAGGGGGTATATATTGGGCTGGTGATTTGTAATGATGTTATTCTTTTAGACAGATATGTAATAACATAGGATATAAGAGGTAGGTATGGATAGATGGGGAATAGGTTGTTTTGGTGTTCTGATTGGTGGGTCGCTGGGAACCTGGACCAATCAGTCAACCGGGTTAATTTCTGTGGAATAGCCTGGTAGAAAAGGGGGGAGGGGGAGGGGGAGAGAGATCGCTTAGTTTAATGGGTTTCTGACTGGTGAGGATGTAAGGGGCCTATCAGATTGTCGGATTATTCGAATAATCGAAAGTTTTGTAATTGCAGGTATTAGAGTATATATTATGGTTGGGAAATAATATATTAGAGGAAAGTTAGGTTTAAGTTAAGGGGGGGGGGGGGGGGGGGGGGGTTAGTTTGTTTCCATTGGCGGATTGCTGGGTACGAGGACAGTTGGCTTACAGGATTATTCAATTCAATTGTATTTCTTGGGGTATTGTTACATTATTGTGGACATATCTATGAGTGGTAAAGGAATGTTGATTAATTGTTAGTAACCTAATCCCTTGCTCCCTAAGGAGTCCAAGGGTAGCCATCCACTTTACCACTCTCTAGCCGAGCGTCAGTCGCTGCTTTAGTCTACTATGCACTTGGTCATTCCCTATGCAGCATTGGTTAATGCACACTGTATTACACTGTAATTTACACTATGGGTTTGGTTAAGGTTATGTTATTTGAAATAAAGTAGGGTTGGAAGGGGGGGGGGGGGTTAGGAAATGTGGGCTAAAGAGTACAGACGTTTTTAAAATTATGTAACTATTATTATTTATTTATTCAGAGTCAGCCTTGACTGATCCCGGCTGCATTCGTTGGGTCTGCGAGTCTAGACACAGCGACGCAGCTTTTTCGGCCACACCTCAGGTGGGTGGGTGGGACCAGATCCCTCCGGCATGTTGCGCAGCATACGCAGTGCCCCGCGCCACCATTTCGCTATATCGATGCGCCTAATTCACCGAGGCCATATCGGAAGCTTTCGATTTATTTTTTATTTATATCATATTTACACTCATGTGCCACATCCTTTCCTTAAAAAAAAGTTCTAGACCCACAATTAAAACACCCAAGATAAGGTAAGAACCTGGGGAATTATTTTAAATAGGGAACAGATGTGTAGATTCTAAGACTAAGAAGAGCACACTATCACTATCAGTTATATTAGTTTGAGATCACCTAAATGTCTCATCTCATCCAGACACAAGCACATGTCCCCACCAAGACCAAGAAGAAGACACTCAAATGTTTATTATCATGTAAAAAAAAAAAAAGGGAGACCTTCCGAAAGCTCCTCGTCAAAGGAAACAACCCAAGTATTAAAAGAGGGATTATGTTGATGGGGTGATTTTATTAAAATTATCTATTATATTATCGCAGGAAATGATGATTTTCATTGCAATGGGAATTGACAGTACCGACAGTCCTGAGACTTCGGTACCTTCTAGCCTAATTACGGTAATTTCTCGGTACCGAGAAATCGGAGAAATATTGTTTCCACCCTGGCCCAAAACTAAAACCCGTAGCTTAGTAGGATAGGGGATTGTTATTATTAAATATTATCATAATAATTAGAGATGAATAACAGACTCAGACGTCTAGAGATATCTCTATCTAAGTCTAAGTTGGTTCCACCGGCGCACCTCCTCTGCTCTAGGAAATAAATTTTCAAAACTAGCCTAGACGTCTAATATTAATGTAAAGAAGACTTTCCATCAAATTTGAATGAATATATTTATGAAAGTGCCCTCTTTCAAAATACCACGGTGAAAGTAATCTGACATAGACTTCGGCAGAATTATTTAATCTTTATCAATGTAAGAAGTAAACCAACCTAAATTACTCGATCAGCTTCATTGTTTATATTTTCCCACTTTCATATTTCGAGCAGAAGGCACACTCACTTCTCAGAAAATGATCCATACACATAAAATATACACGGCATAAATTAGTCTAAAATATCAGGGGGTAAGAAACGAAAGTGAAAGTAGATTCAAGTGGTGAAGAGTGAAGAGAAATTTTAAGAAAGTTTTCAAGGTGGTTTTCTCGCATTTATAATTCGTAAAGAGATAAGTTTTTTTCAACACTTTGGTCTAATGCGCATTACAATCTCATATCTTAATCCAGTCTGAATTTTTTTTTTCAAGAAAATATAAAGAGATGTTTTCAGGAAAGAATATTTTGAAGACTTTGCCAACATTATTTCATCTGCACGCATCGCCTCAACCCCATCTGATTTTTACATCATCATCATCGCCTTTGACTTTGTTGATTACTCCTTTAAGTAGATTAGAATTCAGTGTGTGTGTAAAGACAAATGCAACCTATAAATTCCACGAGAAAAGTAGGTTCATGCAGAAATTAATCAACAAGAAAGGGCCCAAAACCAAGTAAGTTGATTGATAAAACAAACAATAATTGTGAGTGCGGTCATTCGGTCATTATCATCATCATCATCGGGAGACCTTCCATAAGCTACTACATCCCAAGTCTTCTTCCGATTTGTATTTTCACCATTGATCTTTTGTCATGTGTTTATTTATTCAATTTGTCATCATATTCATATAGAAGTAGAAGCATTTTAAAGTCTATAATACTAATAATAGTACAAACCTTTATAGATTAAGTCAAAGTTTAAATAAACTCTCCTAATCTAATACGACCATTGTTTTGATCATCCTCGGCCGCCATTGTATACATTTCTAATTATTTTGCTTCATTAAAGATTTGGTAACTGAGTCTGTTAAATCTGGTGGAAAGTACTTTATGATTTTGATAGAGTGTAATTGTAGGGTAATATTCAAATAGCATCAAGCAATGTCACTTTTTCATGCTTAGATAAATTTCGGGACTCTGTGGCCTGCATAACTGCTCGTCAGGGGCATGGATTGAATTTTTTCTAGTTTTTGGGGGGACAAAAGGTTTTGTTAGAACAACATGAAACCGGGACACAAAGGATTTTGTGGGGGGTTTTTTTTTG
>NC_088366.1:44274540-44299540 GCF_034508935.2 Berghia stephanieae
GTAATCAAAAATATGAATAGTGCCATCAAAAGGAACAAGAATGATTCTTCAATGAGCACAAAAGCTGTTTAATTAACAATGGCATTGAGCTTATCACCACCCATTTCCTTTAATATGGTAATAAGTAATATTTTAACCATTAGCTATTGGTGAGCATCAAATGATTAATGTGAGAGTGCATGGTGAAGCAATGGTTGATTTGCTTTGGACAAAGCATGCTGCATTGATTAAAATTGTATTATGTGTTATGATTATCGTCATTGATTCATTATTTAGTAACAATTCTGTGTGAATGTGAAGAGAGGGGTGACACATTCTCTTTCACCTACGATCATGACTACACACATGTAATGTTAATTGTAGTGAAGAATGGAAAATAGGAAAATAAGATTTCAAACAAACAAATATAAGTATGCTCTGTATTACTGTATAGAAATATATTGTCATGGTCTCAAATGAGTAAAGAGCTACTCGACTATGCATAAAATAAATATGTGAAGAATAAGGCCCCAGAATTTACTAGTTACTTTAAAATGAAGAACAATTAACGATTTGTTTAAGCTGAAATAAAAATAATGAAATTTAATTAAATGAGATGAATAATGATTATGGCAGTTACAACTAGAAATATTGAGATATTACGTAACTTATAGCAATATAATATCAGACGGGTAGGCCTGTGGGATTCCACTTCTAGTTGAGAAGGGTTGTATTTTTCCTCCGACAGCCGGCTCAGGTTTGATCTTTGATCCTTTGGTGAGTGAACTGGTAAAAGCAAAAGCTCCGGCGTCTTTATGGTGGAAATCAAAATTCATACAAAGTCCCAAAAGATAAAAATCTTTAAATATATACATATAATGTGAGCAATGGAGTGGCTGGCCGTCCGGGCATAGATTGTAGAGAGAAGTGAGTGTAGAAGATTAGACCCATCAGCTTTTATAATAAGTGGCTACGTGACAGAAGGTAGAACGAAAAATATTCACTAATTTGAAATTAATTCGAGGGAAGGCTATTAAAGGAAAGATGATCTAATATTAGAAGGCAACGTTTTTATAAGCCTACGGAAATATAACTGGAGTGAGATGAATTCAGTTCTTACTAAAATAAAACTTTAATAAAATAAATGTGAATACTCTTTACTGTGACATATATAGCCACTGCAAAAGATATGTGTAGTTTTGACAGGCTCTTCAAATCGAGGCTACAATTTGAATCAGTTAATTGGAATGTTTTGTGCATAACGGTGCTTTCTGATTAAGGGGCTTGTACTGTATTTTGTAAAACTGACACCTTAAAGTGGAAAATGAAATAAACAACGGTCCAAATTGGATTCCAGCGTTGAAGGATTCATATCTTAGTTTCAACAATACAATTGATAGTAGCTTTGGACTGCCACTGACCAATTAGATTTGTTTTTGTTTTGTTTTTTTGTTTTATTAAATCTTTTTTAAAAATTCATTTGTATGTGTGTGTATGATGTGTTTTTATGTGTTTATTTTTTTAATATTTTTTTTTTTAATTTTTTTTTTTGGGGGGGGGGGGTTCTTTTTTTTTAGAGGGGGGGGGGGGGGTTCATTTTAAAAAAATATTATTATTTTGTTGCATGTGTGTTTTTAAATGAAAGAAAAAGACATCCTTTTTTTTTGTCTCATTGGCTTTTTACAAAACAATTTTTTAAAGAAAGATTATAATAAAATTCCAATGTGGCTAAATATATCTTGATCAATATTATTAATATTTTATATGTATTCAACTTCAATACTTGGATCACTCCTTGGTCAAGGGGTCAATAAGAAAGCTTTTCTTTCTTCACCACTATTTGATAAAATTTTGCATCTGTATGTCACAGGAGCACAGAACAAAATAAAATGAATGATCATCAAGAAGAATTTACTTCGTTTCAATTCTCACTACAATTCGTTTATTTGATTTTGCAATTTCTTTGCTTATTTTTCATCTGATGAAAAGTTTGCATTGGATACATGAATTAACTGTTTTAATTTGTTTAATTCTGTTGTCTCTGTCTCCACTTATCTGTTATTATTTGTGCCATCTCAGACTTCCAATAGCCCCTTACTGCTTTCTAATTTTTACCCTCTATTTTCAGGTAAAGATGAGCAAGGACATGAACAATGTCAATGTTTATTGGGAGGCAGACAGGACTGACTGGAGAGAAGTAGAGCATCTTTTGTTTGCTCACTCAGGAAGACTCAGGTATCAAATTACATTGCATTTATATATCAATTGTGCAAGTTTGCAAACTACGTCTGACCAAAAATAGTAAATCCTTTTTTGAGTTTAAATTTACATCATAAGCTACATAGAGCACCCTCTTACTTGCTTTATGACACAACAATCAAGAGATATACTTAAACTGTGACCCCACTTTTCGTAGCGGTTTTAGGTCGGGATTTAGAAAATGGAGAAAATAAATGTTAAAGTAGAAATGGCCAAAATTGTCAAATTTAAGTTTTTGGTGGTTCCAGTAGCTACAATCATTTTTCTACATAGAAATGAAACTTAAATATTGACGTAAGTTATATAATTATCAAGTTGAAAAATGCAACTCTCAGTGACACATTCAAAACAACAGTTGAATTTCCTTTGAATAGGCAACCTTTTCAAGGCTTAATAATTCTGAGTAATTTCCTCCACCAATAGCATGTAAGATATCACAGCAGAGGGCATGTCTTTATCTATCACAAAGAAAGCATGACGGATTCATGGTTAGCCGATAATAAGAGTTAAAAATTGTAAACAACCCTAGAATATTTCCTAACAGCTGTACAAATAAAAGCTCCCAATTGGTTAAAGCTGATCACATGCAACTCTTGGCCATTAAAATGACTGGCCTTTGTTTGCAATGTGGTTAAATGGTTGGCTGTTGACCACGTCTTTTGTATCAGTGCATATGTTTATGAGGATTTGAGTGTGTGTTTGTGTATTTTGAAACTCGTTATGTGCTTTTATTTTCTTTTTAACGAGCTTAATTGGGTAATGGTTGAAGTTGCTTTGTGACTATCTTTCTTTATAAATTAAATTATAGCATTGTCTTTATGTTCTTTAAATTACTTTGACAGATTTCTCTTTTTACAGAGATTGTTGTTGGAGAAACAGATGTTAAAGTAAAACTAAAAAACAAATAAACATAGCTTTTAAAAAGTCAATAAACTGCAGATAGAGATATCTAACTCACAATGAATAAAATCAATGAATAGTTAGAGAGATATACTGACAGATGTATATATAATATATATATATATATATATATATATATATATATATATATATATATATATATATATATATATATATATATATAATATATATATATATATATATATATATCGATAGATAGATCGATAGACAGAGGAAAAGGAGAGAGAGAAAGAGAGAGATGGTTTCTCCTCCTCCTCCTCCACCACCTGTGAAGTATAAAAGCCTGCTATAGATCAAGATTAGTCTACATTTTTTAAATCTATTGGAAAAAAATATATATCATCCAACAACAAAATCAATTTATTCAATACGTAGAATCCAGAAATATGGGGGAAGGAATTGTATCTTATTATAGAGCCAAATCATTATTTCATTATTCTGACAAAATGCAATCCAATACTCTTTTCAATTTACAGTCCTCAGCATCAAGCAATGTAGTATTCTATTTTATCTGAATGAGTTTCATGGAAATAATTTGTTCTCAATGACAAGTGAAATCACAAAGTTGAGAGATACATGAGAAACTTGGTCTAGATCTGTTTTTATACATCACATAGTATATTTCCATTTTCAAAAAAACTCTCAACAACGCCTAGGACCAATACTGGTCTGTTTGCTTATTAGACAAAGCTCAACCAACTGGGCTAACACTGCCCCCAACAACCCGTTTGGAGGTCAGGATTAAAAGGTACTAAGTTCTGTGGAGCTAGTTTTGAGGAAATGAGAAAAACTATAATCTTTTACTGTGCAAAAGATATGTATCCATTGTTTTGATAACCTAATTGGGTAGACTTAGACCCCAAATAAAGGGGAGGTAATCCTCCTGTTTTTATTTCAAAGTGACATCTATTGCATCCACTCAGCCAAAAAAAAGTTGGCGTAGTACCTTTTGATCCTGACAAATGTAAACAGTAAAAATTAATAGAAAGTTTTCAAATCAAATAAATCTGATAAAGATAAATACTTGGCAATCCAAACATGTTGGGACATATTTCATTTTTTAAAAATTGTTTTTTCTTCCAACAGGAGTCTTCTTATATCCTACCACGTCCTTGGTCGGATTCCTCATATCGTTTTTGTGAGAGACAAGTCAGCTGTAAACCTTCATCAATTAACAGAGCTGTTCGAAAAAGCTGATTATGGACCCGATTATGTGCCTGGTGCAATCCACAGCGACAATGATATTGATCAAGATGAGGATTTGGAATCTGTTGAAATCAATCTTGACAATTTAAGAATAGCCGCTGACTCCCAGGATTTAGTTGAAATGGGAAAAAATTCAGAAAGTTACAGTTATAATTCACAAATCAGTAGGAACTTTGATGATAATAACATTAACCTAAATTTAAAAAGTGAACAATATAACTTAAAGGATTCCTCCGAAATAATAATGGACAGTTGTAATAGTGCACCGATATGCAGAGTTAATATGAAATCAAGTAGTGAACCCATTACAAACCTTGATCTAAATTTTCGATCTGATATGTACGGACTAGATAGAGATAGTATGATGAAGAAAATTCTTGCTAAAAAATCGAAATACAGTCATAAAAATAACAATTCATCCTTAACAACACCAATTAATGGGAATGGCAATGATGAGATGATTTCCATCCCAGAATTGGATATAGATCCAAAAGAAGTTCCAAGTTTTATTTCACCTACCATGACAAAGATGAAGTTACTTAAGAAACGTGCTAGACAAGAAAGAAGACTTTATGAAAAAATGTTAGAGAGGGATTCTGTTGACTTCTGAATCTATTTTGTTGTAAATCATTTTCATTTAATATTAGGAATTTATTTCTGGTTTGTAATATGAATGATTTTTGAATGCTGACGGTCAGGTTTGAATGTTTTATGATTTCATTCCACTAGATTGAAAACCAGTTCGTTGAAAAAAAAAATATATAAATATATAGTTAGTTATGTCAGGATCATTATTTTTTATATTTTTTTTTTGTATTGAGAATTCCAACACATCTGCGACACTGTTGATAAAATCACACAATTTTATGAGCTTAAATTTGACTTTTTTATATACAGCTTGAACTGTTGCTTGCTGCTTTCTGAATAGGATACTGATCGACATTAACATATAGTGGAACCACTGTATAACATGACAGTTTTGGATATAACAGGGACCCAGTCATAACAGGGTTTCTTGATATCTGTTTTTTTTTCTCCCTCTTAGCCTTTTGTATAATTCATCAGCTATATCGGGGACTTTTAAGATCAGTTATAACAGGGGAGCCAAAACCCACTCAATATATCCAAATACAATGGAACTTCAATATAGGTCCGGATATAACACGCACACAGTTACAAGAGGTGTTTATTAAATTCCTGTTTTCTCTCCCTTTGCCTTTAGGAAAATTTATCGGCTATAGCAGGGACTTTTAAGAGCCTAATCGGATATAAAAGAGGCGCAGAAACCTACTTCATATCTCCAAATACAATGAATGCCCACATTATGCTCAGGTATGCCTACGGCTAAAGGCAATGGAGAGCTAGGCTAGACCTGCTTCATTGTTTTGTTTTTGTTTGTTTTTAAGGGTTTTACGGCGCTTGCAACACATTAAGGTTATATCAGCGCCAGTAAAAAGGAAGAAAATGGGATAGTAAAAAGTTCTAGAATTACAATTAAAGCACCCAAGAGAAAGTAAGACAAAGGGGAACTGGGAACAAATAGGGATCAGATGTAGATTCCAAGAGCATACCACCAATGTACTTAATTTGAGATCACCTAAAAGTCTCATCCAGACACAAGCTCGACACGCTCTCACCTGCCAGGCGGAGTTGTCGTACCAATAAGGTCGCAGGTTCGAACCCCACCACCGCCGCGAAAAATTTTTATTCTCTATTGTCTTCTGGCACTTTTCTATTCACTTCATATCTTGTTGTTACCAACATAAGTGCCTGCTCCACTCACTTTTCTGAATTAAAAATTCACCCCATACACCGGAGCATACTCAATGTCTCAATCGTTTCTATGTTATATGTTTGTGTTGAGAATATTGGCTATTAAGCTTAACTGCTGGTCAAAATTATTCGCGATGGTGGTGTACGAACGAATCGGCGGTCTCAAGAAGTGGGTGAGAGAGGGATCTAGTAATGACTTTGGGTTTGAAACGAATATTTTAGTGTTCGTGGATAGCTCACACGGTAGAGCCACGCTCTCACCTGCCAGGCGGAGTTGTCGTACCAATAAGGTCGCAGGTTCGAACCCCACCACCGCCGCGAAAAATTTTTATTCTCTATTGTCTTCTGGCACTTTTCTATTCACTTCATATCTTGTTGTTACCAACATAAGTGCCTGCTCCACTCACTTTTCTGAATTAAAAATTCACCCCATACACCGGAGCATACTCAATGTCTCAATCGTTTCTATGTTATATGTTTGTGTTGAGAATATTGGCTATTAAGCTTAACTGCTGGTCAAAATTATTCGCGATGGTGGTGTACGAACGAATCGGCGGTCTCAAGAAGTGGGTGAGAGAGGGATCTAGTAATGACTTTGGGTTTGAAACGAATATTTTAGTGTTCGTGGATAGCTCACACGGTAGAGCCACGCTCTCACCTGCCAGGCGGAGTTGTCGTACCAATAAGGTCGCAGGTTCGAACCCCACCACCGCCGCGAAAAATTTTTATTCTCTATTGTCTTCTGGCACTTTTCTATTCACTTCATATCTTGTTGTTACCAACATAAGTGCCTGCTCCACTCACTTTTCTGAATTAAAAATTCACCCCATACACCGGAGCATACTCAATGTCTCAATCGTTTCTATGTTATATGTTTGTGTTGAGAATATTGGCTATTAAGCTTAACTGCTGGTCAAAATTATTCGCGATGGTGGTGTACGAACGAATCGGCGGTCTCAAGAAGTGGGTGAGAGAGGGATCTAGTAATGACTTTGGGTTTGAAACGAATATTTTAGTGTTCGTGGATAGCTCACACGGTAGAGCCACGCTCTCACCTGCCAGGCGGAGTTGTCGTACCAATAAGGTCGCAGGTTCGAACCCCACCACCGCCGCGAAAAAAATTTTTATTCTCTATTGTCTTCTGGCACTTTTCTATTCACTTCATATCTTGTTGTTACCAACATAAGTGCCTGCTCCACTCACTTTTCTGAATTAAAAATTCACCCCATACACCGGAGCATACTCAATGTCTCAATCGTTTCTATGTTATATGTTTGTGTTGAGAATATTGGCTATTAAGCTTAACTGCTGGTCAAAATTATTCGCGATGGTGGTGTACGAACGAATCGGCGGTCTCAAGAAGTGGGTGAGAGAGGGATCTAGTAATGACTTTGGGTTTGAAACGAATATTTTAGTGTTCGTGGATAGCTCACACGGTAGAGCCACGCTCTCACCTGCCAGGCGGAGTTGTCGTACCAATAAGGTCGCAGGTTCGAACCCCACCACCGCCGCGAAAAATTTTTATTCTCTATTGTCTTCTGGCACTTTTCTATTCACTTCATATCTTGTTGTTACCAACATAAGTGCCTGCTCCACTCACTTTTCTGAATTAAAAATTCACCCCATACACCGGAGCATACTCAATGTCTCAATCGTTTCTATGTTATATGTTTGTGTTGAGAATATTGGCTATTAAGCTTAACTGCTGGTCAAAATTATTCGCGATGGTGGTGTACGAACGAATCGGCGGTCTCAAGAAGTGGGTGAGAGAGGGATCTAGTAATGACTTTGGGTTTGAAACGAATATTTTAGTGTTCGTGGATAGCTCACACGGTAGAGCCACGCTCTCACCTGCCAGGCGGAGTTGTCGTACCAATAAGGTCGCAGGTTCGAACCCCACCACCGCCGCGAAAAATTTTTATTCTCTATTGTCTTCTGGCACTTTTCTATTCACTTCATATCTTGTTGTTACCAACATAAGTGCCTGCTCCACTCACTTTTCTGAATTAAAAATTCACCCCATACACCGGAGCATACTCAATGTCTCAATCGTTTCTATGTTATATGTTTGTGTTGAGAATATTGGCTATTAAGCTTAACTGCTGGTCAAAATTATTCGCGATGGTGGTGTACGAACGAATCGGCGGTCTCAAGAAGTGGGTGAGAGAGGGATCTAGTAATGACTTTGGGTTTGAAACGAATATTTTAGTGTTCGTGGATAGCTCACACGGTAGAGCCACGCTCTCACCTGCCAGGCGGAGTTGTCGCACCAATAAGGTCGCAGGTTCGAACCCCACCACCGCCGCGAAAAATTTTTATTCTCTATTGTCTTCTGGCACTTTTCTATTCACTTCATATCTTGTTGTTACCAACATAAGTGCCTGCTCCACTCACTTTTCTGAATTAAAAATTCACCCCATACACCGGAGCATACTCAATGTCTCAATCGTTTCTATGTTATATGTTTGTGTTGAGAATATTGGCTATTAAGCTTAACTGCTGGTCAAAATTATTCGCGATGGTGGTGTACGAACGAATCGGCGGTCTCAAGAAGTGGGTGAGAGAGGGATCTAGTAATGACTTTGGGTTTGAAACGAATATTTTAGTGTTCGTGGATAGCTCACACGGTAGAGCCACGCTCTCACCTGCCAGGCGGAGTTGTCGTACCAATAAGGTCGCAGGTTCGAACCCCACCACCGCCGCGAAAAATTTTTATTCTCTATTGTCTTCTGGCACTTTTCTATTCACTTCATATCTTGTTGTTACCAACATAAGTGCCTGCTCCACTCACTTTTCTGAATTAAAAAAGCACAGGTCCCAACTAAGAGGAATACACTCAAATGTTCACCAATCATATAATATAATATGCAAACTAAACATAATACAATGCATAACAGAGAGATGATTTACAAGGAAAAAAATATCATCTCCCAAAACAATAACTATGCATTTGACTGTTTCCCTCCCAGCCAGGACTCCGGAAAGGGCCAGAACAAAACCAAGTAACCTCATTCCAAGACAAAGACAGAAAGCATGTTGGAAAACAGATATAAGGAGATAGAAGACACAGTATGTACCTCCCTGCCCGCAATGACCTGCTTCATAATTATTGTGTATGTGTGTGTGTGTGTATAGGCTACTAACCGCTATACTACATCATTTTCAGTATAATATTAGTCTGCCACAGGCAGATTTTTTAAAATGGTGATTTAGGCCATTTAGGTTATTTTCCTTGAAATTCAGCTGTAACAGGACTCAGTTATATCAGGGATTTTAGGCTGGCCCCACCATGGCTGTTGTAGCGAGGTTCCACTGTATTTACAGGTCTGATAACCGAATGCAATTGTGGGGTTGTTTTGACATTGTTGTAACAGAGTATGTTTTATGTCGGTTTGAGACTATTTCCATTTTAAGAATGAGACCATGACAATTTGGTTCATCAGACCAGCAAAGGAATCAGTCAATACTGATCTATAAAAAATACTTGATGCCAAATACAGTTCAACTCCAATACAACCAATTTGCCAAGACCAATGATCATATTTTGTATAGTGCGGCATTCATTAAAAGTAGGTTGTCACTAGTAATGTTTATTGGTAAAAGATCGTATTTAGCGTCTGTTGATGATGTCATAAATGCTGTAGAAATGTCAATTATTCTAGTATAAATTGTTTCATAACGTCTCTATGTATTAGCTGAATGAATGAGAATATCAGGGACATAATTTTGTTGGTGTGTATGAGAAAGTTTTTTGTTTTATTTTTAATATTATTACTATTATTATTAGTTTTTTTTTTTTTTTTAGCTTTTCTATAGGGCAATATCCACTAAACGTGCTCAAAGCGCTTTACAATGGGCCCCTGGCCAACAGCAACATTTAACATTCAGGACGAGACATGACGTCTGTTAGGCGATATTACATTTTTTCGGGACAGAAACAACGCTGTTAACGACCAGGTACTCATTTTACACCAGAGTACGGTGAGAGAATGTGAGTAAAGAGCCATCTTCAAGGACTCAACTATGCGCTGAGCGAGGCTCGAACCCAGGAACCTCCAATCCGAAAGCGAATGTCATACCACTAGACTACATAGCTGCACAATTAATTATTATTATTAATATTATTATTAATATTATTATTATTATTATTATTATTATTATTATTATTATTATTATTATTATTATTATTATTATTATTATTATTATTATTATTATTATTATTATTTCAAAATGGGATAATGTAGAAAAGGATGAAGCATCATGAATAAAGTCTGTTTGTGTATACATGATCATATCATATGATTAAGAACTTTTTTGTTCCAATTTGATAGTGGAGTTGAACTACATTGTAGGATGGATATATCGACATTACAATGACAGCAATGAGATGTTGGTATAAGCATTATGTTGATATACAGGAACATTAAGAAATGATAAGAAACCAATTACAAATCTGGAGTTTTAAATCATTGTTGATTGAGATTATATGAGAGTTCATAAAGAGCATAAAATTTAGGACATTGCTGACTAAAGTCCTTGGTTTTGAAAATAAGTTGGGGGTCCTGATAACTCAGTTGGTAGAGCACTCACTTCACATGCAAAGAGATCGAGATTGATCTCGGGTGCAGTAGAAATTTTTTTTCTGACACCCCTGAAGTGATTGGGTATCTGGGTCTGTTAGATCTGGCGGAAAGAACTTTTGATAGACTAGTGTCCTATCCAAAGGATAGTAAGCAATTACTGTTGTCCGTCTCATGCTATAGAAACAGGATAAACTCCATGGACCCACTGGCTCTGAAGGACTACTTACTTTGAAGACAAGTTATCATTCTGTCAGCAATCAATTTTTATAGTCAGTCTTCAGCTTGCATGATAAAATGGCGTCAATTAGGGATCACTGTCAGAGTGTTTTTTGGGCAAAGTTGCAAATGGTCTGTCATTGTCACTTTGCCTGATGCAACTTCTGTTGGTAGGGGTTTCCTAATTTTCAGTGTTGGAATACGGTTATGTTTTCATGTAAAAAAAAACTGCATGGATGGAGACTTTTCCGCTGCTTTCAACATTTTAATCAATGTTGTCATGCTCCTATTACTCTGTCTCAAGTGGGAGAATGTCACTGAGCCCTTGACACAGGTTTATTAGCTCTGAACATAGTGGCACGCATTTGGGGGAAGAAAGAGAGGGGTCATTTTTTATCATCGCTGGCTTTTTGCTTCCTACAGTTCAATCATTGTTTTTTAGATTTAGATAAGATAGCGATATTGATACAAGCGTCTTCTGCTCACAATTGCGTTGACAGAAGGGGGGAGAGTAGTTTCTGAAATCAAATAGCAGTACGAATCATTTCAATTTTCAGATTGCCATTTTTTATTCAAACTAATCATTTGTAAAAATCTATATAAAAACTAAAATCATAGGGAAGATGGAATGAGAAGAAATAAATGCGTATATTAAATCTAAAGTAAATGTAAATTATGTAAAAACTGAAATCAATAATAGAAATAGAAAAATAAATACAATAAATATCATGTAAAATGTTTTCAACAATTAAGAATTGAAATGTCAATGAATTGAATGATTTTTAAAACATTTTTAAAAGCCATATAAAATTACAATGGAAACCCATATAAAGTCAAATTCTGCTTAAAAAGTCAACACCTTTGGTCCAATATTTTCTGTTCTTTATATAAATGTACTCCAACCTTCATTAAAGTCACCCAATCTTTCTGGTCCTATAGGTGATGGCTTTATCAGGATTCCGCTGTGTGTCAGTATAATCAGAATTAATTAGCATTTTCAGAAGCAATGCCAATAAATAGGATTTTGAACACAATTGTACAGAATTGCAAAGTATAAACTTGAACTTAACTTTCATGATTTTGACATCTTTCTTTCTTTCTCTCTTTTTTTTTTTATTTTACCATTATGTTTGTTTCTGAGGATTGTTTTGTTCTTTTGTCTCCAAAAATGAAGATTTTTCTAGAACACAACAATTAAATGATCTTAGATTCAGAATTCAAGATTGTCTGCATTATAATTACAGAAAGTTAGTAAGGAGTTATAATTAGAGATGCAACAGAGCAGAATCTCTCTCTCTCTCTCTCTCTCTCTCTCTCTCTCTCTCTCTCTCTCTCTCTCTCTCTCTCTCTCCCTCCCTCTCTCTCTCTCTCTCTCTCTCTCTCTCTCTCTCTCTCTCTCTCTCTCTCTCTCTTTCTCTCTCCCTCTCTCTCTTTCTTTCTCTGTCTTTCTCTTTCTCTCTCTTTCGCTCGCTCGCTCTATTTCTCACTCTCTCCATTGTTATTCTATGAAATTTAATTTCCAACATTATTTGAAAATTGAAGGCAATGGTTGAAATTTATAAAAACGGAATAATTTCAACAAGAAATGATTAAAAATGTAAACCAACTTAGTTAAAAAGCATTAAAAGATAAAAAGCAAAGTATTTAAAAATAAAACTTGTGAGATAAAAATTAAATATAATGAATTAATTTTAGAGGCAGTGACAGAACTGAACACACTTGTGGTTGGAATGCAATATAGTCACCTATAATCACAAAAAGAAACAAAATACCAAACACGGAACATTTGGGCTGAAAACCTTTCTTCAACGAACAACAAAAAACAATGAAAAGATAAATACATTACTTTAAAAACAGATAGATTGCAGAGAAATATTTGGCAATCCTTTCTGTAATGAGATCTTGGAATATTTTCGGGTTTTGAGCCCGAAACGCTCCGTTTTTGGTATTTTGTTCTTCTTTAAAGCTGTTATATCTATTATTAAAATTACATTTTACAGTTTACAGCTTGTAGCAGCAGCGTAGTAATCACTTTAAATCATAATTGGAAGCTTTGAGAAATGAATAGAATTGATTGAACACATATTACATAATACATACCACTTCTTTCATATATATTTGACCCACTGGCTCAAATTGGTGTTTTTACACTTAAAGAAACTTAACTCATTCTCCTTAGTTTAACATTTAATTTGATCCCACTTCATTTATATTTTACAACTTTCATGTTTCAGCCTCTAAATCATCCCGACATGATAATTATAAAACAGCTTTGAGGCGGTGGGTTATATAGTCACAAGATGGCATTTTACTATTACTATTACAATTCAATTTGCCATTTGATTAGATTTAACTGAACAAGTGTATTTTTCGTTGAAGTTGTCTGCCTTAATGGCATAATTACTTATAAGGAAAGGAGACTTGTACACATTTTACACCTAATCAAGTATCAAGAGACATCGAAAGCGAACAAGAAGGAAAGGAGAAGAAGAATCTGAATGTTGAATACTAATCAATAGCAATTTTCTTGTCCTTTGCTTATCCCTGTATGACAATAGACAAGCGGGTGGTTGGATGGGAGCATCACCCTTGAATCATATACCTATGATGTTCGCATGGGTGTATGATCCGATAGTGATGTCGTTTCTTCTTCTCTTTACTAGCCTATCCTGCTTCTTTGGTTTGTGATTGTATTTTTGACAGGGGATATTTTTTTTTCTGTAAATCTTCTGCCTGTTTGTTCTTGGTTATTTATAATTTAGCTTATGATATCTTTAGGTTATGATTTTGATTGACATTTGTACTATTTTTGTTAGATTGCTTGTTTTTTTGTTTCAGCGGTCTCTCATATAACCTCAATTGTGTTGGAAGAGACCTAAAGCAACAAACAAACAAACAAACAATAGACAAGACCTTGTCTGGTAACTGGTTATTGAATTATTATCAAACAATAAATAAATTTAATATTTTATAACAATGGTGTTGAAAGGAGAGTTTTTACCCTGGTCAAACTTTTGTTTCATCGTCAAATAACAATGAATATAATAAGGGACCAAATGTATCATTATGAATATAGAAGGATTTGTTTTTTAAAGTGGTGAGAAAGAAATATTTTTAAAGAAATATTTTAATTACCCTATCTGTACAAAGTGTGAATTAATCATTTTACACCTGAGTACAGTGAGAGAATATTATTAAAGAGCTTTTTCCAAAATCTCAACTATGCACCAAGCAAGGCTCAAACCCAGGGCCTTCCGATCCGAAAGCGAGTGTCATATCACAAGACCACATAGCCGCACCCCCCCCCCCCCCCACCCCCTTTCTTCTCCAAATGCACACACTTGTATATACAAATACAAATCAGCTTAAACAATATCTAACAGGTGCCCATCAGCATTATAATTAGGTATCCCAAACTACCGCTGTGTGGCAGGCGAATTTGCCGGGATCGATCAAAAAGTGGGGTATTAATATCTGTCTCTCTCTCTCTCTTGAATTAAACTTTATTTAATAAAAAAAAGGATAATATTATATTTCAATATCTGCTCTACAAGATGAGCTAAATATTTCAACTATTCAAGCTATGTGAACTTTTTAACAGCTATTCAAAAACGCCCTCATAAAGAGATCCGATTGCAAATTTTCGCTGTGAAAACTGCGTACCGATCGACCGAAATTCGGGTCTCGTCACAAGATCTGCTCGCGCTAAAAGCTGAACGGACCAACAGCTGTGAAATCAAGTGTGGGAGAATCTCCTTTTAATGCCCTTTCGTGTGGTGTAATTTTTTCGTTTATAAACACACCAAAAATATTATTAAAATTTAACTGAATTTGCCCTATTTTTGACTGAAAATTTGACTCTCTTAACGGTTAATAAACGGCGAAAAAATTACACCATAAAAATCTGCAGCATTTGAAGGCTATAATATCAAAAATCCAGCATGCTGGCTTGATTCAACACATAGCGCCATCTTTAAAAGCAAAGCCTTTGTTTCCGCTTTCTCTTTCTTTCTCTCCTACCGTCCGACGCGTGAGTTGATACACTGCCGGTGACCGAGACCGATTGTAAGGAGTGACAAACGTTTCCAAACAGCCATCTAGAATAGTCAAAAGTGTTTCAATTATGGACATGGACTTACTTGAATTATGTGGTAAGTAAATCTTATTGTTTTTTATTTTATTATGATCGGTGTTTGAGTAGATCGGAGCTTTTCTCTATCTTGTCTTAATCTTATCATGATACTACTGTTTGCTCCACTCACTTTTCTGAATTAATGGATAATGTTTGTATTCGTGTTCATTCATGAAGGCTATTATTATTATTATTATTATTATTATTATTATTATTATTATTATTATTATTATTATTATTATCATGATTATTATTATTATTATTATTATTATTATTATTATCATGATTATTATTATTAATATTATTATTATTATTATTATTATTATTATTATTATTATTATTATTATTATTATTATCGGAGCCCACCGATCGCTAAGAATGAACGTGTCATCATTATCACTGATACTTCTAGATGAAAAATAAAATAATAGAAACTGGTCGTGTCAGTGTCCGTCCTGACTGCTAGACTTGTGCTTGTGATTGTGAGTCCTACTAGTACTAGGAAATGGAAAGTATCACACTATCGACGTCAGAGTCTAGTTGTTTCTCAATTTTCTGAAATTTAGATTAATTAAGTCAAGCTCATTCATTAAGAAATTATTGACAATTGGGACGAAATCTGGTGCACATTGATCTTATAATAATCTTAACAGGACGGCTCCATTCTTCATCAGGTGTCATCAATGAGTAGTATCTAACTTGTTTGTTTTTCAATCGTTTTTTTAAGATCCAGTTTCACCCATGCCACGATTGATGGAACTATTACTATTATACTATAGTGACTCAAACTCCAGTTTAAATTTAACTTTTAACCTTTTACTGTATAGACTACTTGGTAGAAAGGCTTGTTTTACTTGGATGCTATGGGATTGACTTGGTGATGGTTGCTTGGTTATAATATCAGTTTTAGATTTATATTAAATTCTTGAATCCTGCCTATTTGAATTTGACAGTTGAGTTTTGATAGTGTTGATGGTAATGAGTAATCATTTAGCGCGTTGAGCTTGTTGAAATACGGGGTAAGGCGGTGTATAGAAACTATTTATTATTATTATCACATCTCAAATAAGTTTGAACATTTTAATTCTCCATTTTCAGATGACGAACAAATGAGTCGTCTCAGGGCTTCATTTTTTATGAAGGGGGAAAGGTCGTAGACCTGCACTCCCACCTGTGCAAGTGACACCTGTTTGTCCAGCTTTATCATCTGCGCTTTGAAGCCAAAACGACAGTGTCTGAGGTAAGGTTTCTATGAATATATGACACATCTGTTTTCGTTGTCACAGGCCACCATTATATTTTTTTGATAAATATTTTGGTTGTTTTTGATGTTTTTTACTGCGCTAATATTATCAGTACAGTGAGGCTAAACCAGCTTATGATTTGATTTTTTTTTTGTAAAACACAAGGTCCCGCTATGGAGCTTTCAGATTCATATAAGTTCATGATGGTTGCGAGTAGTGCGGGGCGGTCCTTGGCAAGCTTAAGGACCACGGTCCTACGGTCCTTGGGAAATGAAGACCGCAAGGACCGGTCCTAGGACCGGTCCTTTTCGACATTGAACATTCCTGAGAGACTGTTGGAAATTCGAACCGGTTTGACCTTTGAGATCGTGGGATCGTTCATTCTTGAACCGTTAAAGACCGCTACACGATGAAAACCGTGGTCTACAGGAGTAAAACACACGGAGTAGTCACACTCATTTCAAATTGTAACCTAATTAGAGAAGAGGGGTGATGCCTTCTTTATTTGCTCACCGTACTTCATTGTTACTTCGATAATTTAATAAAATTTGAAATTTATCCCCATTAACGGAGATAATGGCATCGCCCAAGGCGTTGATCGAGTTGTTCGTGGCGTTGATACACACACGCAACTCCTACCCCCCCCCCCCCCCCCCCCCCCCCCCCCACACACACACACACACATTAGAGGGCAGCGAGCATTGAAGAGTAAGAGAGAACATGAAGTTATAATAAGAGGGGGTGGATGAGGTAATAAGAGGGTCGATGGTGACTTTTCGCCAGATCTAACAAACTCAGCTACCCATTCATTGCTGAGTAGACAGGGATTCAGAAAAAACTCGACTGCACCCGGGATCGATCTCTGGCCCTTTGCGTATAAAGAGAGTGCTCTATCAACTGAGCTATCGGGGTCCCCAAATATTCTATTGGACTTTTTTAAAATTCAGACGTTATAACTGGGTTTTTTGGAAGGAAGAAACTAATGAAACTCATATTATTTGATTAGTAAAAACACCAAACGAAATTTTAATATTATTGTATTATTTTAAATGACAACACTGCGATAGAAAGGAGTGGTGACAAGAGATGGACAAAAGAAAACAAAAAATCGGATTTGCTACTTGCTAGGTTCGACACACACACACACAAACACACACACATCTTTAGTAGTCACATACATTTCAAACAATAACCCATTAGAGAAGAGGGGTCATGCCTTCACCATAGATCATTGTCATTGCGATCATTATGGTGTAGTAAATTTTGAAATTTACCCCGTATAATGGAATCGTCCAAGGCGTGCGCCTCCTGTTCCCCCCATCTCACACACGAAAGGGCGGTTTGCGGAGTGGAGGTTGGTGGTCGTCTGCCTGTATGGTCGTCTGTGTCGTTTAGTGTATGGCAAAGGGGGGTGGGTGCGATTAATTAAGTGGGATGGGTGGTGATTGGTGGAAGATAGGCAACCGAGGCAACGAATCGCTGGGGAAGTAGCCTAGTATGGCGCGAGACCGTGGAAAGGTGATAAGAAGTGAGGACCGCCGCCGGTCTTCCCTATCGGACCGATCCTCGGTTCACAGCTAAAAGACCGTGGGACCGGTCCTCAGCGCGGCACTAGTTGCGAGTAGATTTTATTGTTAACATGTATGGCTGAGTTTATTTGGGTTTGTAGTTACAAGTGACTGAGTGACATAGACAAGTAAAAGACGTGTTTATGGCTCTTTTTATGATATAATTTAACAGTCAGCAATTAGCAATGGGCCATGTGCTGTTGGTATAATAGCACTAGTTGAAAAGGTCTTTACTAGGTTAGACAAGACTAGATGTTTGCTATGGAATACAATTAAATTCTAAACCATCCCTGTGTTCCTCTCTCTAGCAAAGTATATTAATTTTTTCATACCTAATCCTTATCTTTTTTAAACTTGTTGGATTCTGATGTATTATCAAGGGTTATCTTTTTGTATAAGATTCTATTTTTTTCTGTTCTAATATACTAATGCATTAGTTATAAGCCCTTCAATATTTTCTGGTTATTTTTTCCCTTCTAGGTGGAACAATGGTTCTCCATGTTAAGTCCAGACTCAAGTTATCCTGTCAATAGTATCTGGTGAAAAATTTTGAAGGTGGTGAAGGCGGCAAAACGGAAAGATAAAACGTTTTTGAATGCACCTGTGGATCTTCACCACATCAGTGATGCCCTCAATGCCATTGGTGTAGACATGACATTGGAGAAGAACAATTTTTAAAAGACTGTTGTTTCAAAGGAAATTGCTGTGGACCTCGGCAATTTTCTCCTGAAACATGGACATACTTATGGAGACTTCCATAAATTTCTAGGAGACATATCGTCTTCTCCTGTAATTTGCACGAGAGAGAAGTTGCGAGGAATGTATATCGCTGCAGAAACAAAGAAGGGGAAGCTGATAAAAAATATCAGCAGGGACCCAGCAGCACTTCAGGCATGGCTCAGGAAACCCTTCTTTCCCTGTCATCTGACGGAAATTCAGCTAAACTCTCCTCCTGCCACAGCCACAAAGCCACCCTCGTCATTGCCACCACCACCACCCCCACTGTCATCTACTGTTGACTGGCCAGCACTGAGTCCTCAGCCAACCGTTTTATTTCCTTCATCTGTACTACCATCATCGAGTCAACCTTCTACTTCTACTAAGATTCTCAGCTCACCACCACCGTCGTCTACTGTTGACTGGCCAGCACTGAGTCCTCAGCCAACCGTTTTATTTCCTTCATCTGTACTACCATCATCACGTCAACCTTCTACTTCTACTAAGATTCTCAGCTCACCACCACCACCACCACCACCATCGTCCTGCATTTCTACTGTATCTGGTTCTACCCCTCATCTCTCCACGAATATTAATTCTCGGAATGTGTCCACACCTGATTCATGTTCAGCACCACTACCATCATCGTCATTCACTTTTGGTTCTACCCCTCTACCCTCTACGTCTGTTTCTACTCAGAATCCAGCCAAACCTGAATGTACCCCTGCATTGATCACTTCTGTTTTATTGCCAGAATCTTTTTCAGAGTCCCACATCCCACTTTCTTCCACAATTGTTAATGTTGACCATGTTAGAAGATTATCAAAGTATGTCTCTTCCAAAAAATTGTTTTCATCTATAAAGTCGATTCATCAGAATGTAATATTTTAAAGAAAGAAATTTTTAATTTAAAATTAAAGAACAATACTTATGTCCGATAGAGCGGCAAATATGAATCTTTTAAATAAAAAAATTCATTTTTTGCTTGGTCTATCTAAAGCTGTTGAGAGTGCTGTGTTAGAATTTGAGAGGGATGTAATTAAAGAGGGGGGTTCACTTGGGAGGGACAGTCAGCAAAAGTTTAATCATTTTCAGTCTAGTATTGGTAAAGAAAGTGCAGCCTTACGTGCTATAAGACTAACTGCAGAAGTATTGGGACCTCGGGGGGGATGAGAAAAATGGGGCAAGGGAAGAATGGCTAAATTATTGTGAAGCTAATAATATTAAGTCTCAGTTTTGCAGTTTTAGAAGTAATCGTTTCAATAATATATTTGAAAATGCTCATGCTCTTTTGTACCATCATAAACATGTTCTTGATTTTCTAGAAAATGAAGTTTCAGGTGACAATTTAAAGCTTCAAAGTATTGTTGCAGATTTGAGGGATAGTAGGGTAATTTCTTTAGTTGCTGCTATTTCACTGTTTAATCTGACTAACACTGGGCCATACTGGGAGTTGATGAAAAGTAAAATTCCTTATGGGTCATTCCCCTCTTATGTCAAAAAGATTGATGTTATTTTTTAGAAATTTATTTGTTAAGGATGATTACTGATGATGAAGCAGAAGCATCTTTTTTGTCAACTGCTGTCAAACGAAGAAGGGTTTCAGATTCTGATGTTGATTGACTAACACTATGAGATTAAATTCAAGCTTCAGTTTAATTACAAAACCAGATAGAATGGACGTTTCAGGTTTCTCCTTTGTCAACAAACAGGATGAACCAAACAGTATAGATGATGTGGTAGTGCCGTTAAGTTGAATGCGTTTGTTGGTAAAGGGGAAACACGAAACATCCATTCTTCTATCTGTTTTTATAATTAAATTGAAGCTTACATTCAATTTCACATTATTTATCGCTTCGAGTAGCAACATTTACATTATATTGATTAATGAAATTATGTATCTATTTCCATCACTTTACATTTGATCAGTGACATGCTTTGTTTAAACAATTGTTGTTTCTCATAAATATGTAGCTTTTCTGATTATTACATATGTTTTATTTACTCATCATGTTTAGCGTCAAGCAAGATGGCTTTCTATTATTTCAACATTTTTAACACGTCTGAGTGTACTTAAACACTTTAATATGTTTTTTTTTACCTGGAAGTTCATATTCATACAGGGAGTCCAATATAATATCTATTTCTATTTAAACATTTTATAGATGCATTTAAAATGTGTATAGTGGAGAGCCAATAATATAACCCTTATACTCATACTGAAGTTGGGCTATTAGACCATAATAGCAATATTATAGTCCGTGTTTAAATTAATCTTTATCATTTATAGGCTATGTGGATATGATCAGCTTCCAGAGTCCGCGTATGTATAATCTGTTATTAGATATTATATTGGACTCCCTGTATGAATATGAACTTCCGGGTAAAAAAACATATTAAAGTGTTTAAGTACACTCAGGCGTGTTAAAAATGTTGAAATAATAGAAAGCCATCTTGCTGACGCTCAACATGATGAGTAACAAGAGCGCTAAGATAGGTTTGCCCGGTGTCTGTGCATTTATATGCATTAAAGCGTGTCCTTATACCGTTGCCTTAGTTATATAAACTAAAATGTGTTAGGGCAGGGCGTTGAATTTTAGGTTGATTGTTGAGGTGTCTCAAAATATGTACTTATGGATAGGTATAAATTTTCATGTTCGTGGGTTGCATTGGATATTGTATGCTTTTGTGTACTGACTTTTTTGTCTAATGTTTTTATTTATTTATTTTATTTGATCGACTGTGCGCCACCAGTAGGTGCAGCATTAACTTCCATTATTGTGTTAGGTCGTGGTATGAATTTTTGACTTTTCCCCCCTTTTTGACATATATTTCTGTTGATTTTCGAGAGTTTAAATCTTGATTTCTTCTCATAACTCTGTTTTTGTCATTCTTTTTGTGAAAAGGACATAAAATTTGGATTCCCCATCCCTCAAATCATTTGTATGTGAAGTTTCATAGCCATATCTCATCATTTAAATTTTTTTTAGCGGAAACACTGTTTATTTCTCAAAATGTCTTCCTTTGGCGATTTCGGCCTTTTTTCGAATTTTGAGACGTAAAATCTCAGTAATTATTGCCTCTGTCTCTCTGAAAAAAATTGGGCTTACTGTCTGGTGCCAGTTCTAAGGCTCAGATAAGTTTCATGCCTTAATTTAGATTACTGACGAGTCTGCAAAGTGCCGAAGATGGTACATCTGGCGATTTTGGTGAAATTATTTTCACGCGGGTCATGTTTTTTCTTGATTTTGATGCTGTATAGTAACTGAATTATACTAGGTGAATATTTGTTTGAGTATTTTTCTTATTCTCTATGTCCATGGCTTGCGATTGCTTGCAAATTATTCAATTTTGTTATTATTTTGTTTGTTTTGATGCACCTTAAACTTGCTATTTGGTAGCATGTTCTGTTGGTGTACGAAAATTACAAGTTATTAAATAAATAAAAAATTCGTAACTTTTTTATTTGTTGTCCGATTTTAATCATTTAAAGACTGTTGTTCATGGTTTGACAATCTGAAATTGTTCAATTCAAAATAACAGCAGTTTTCTGCAGTTGAAATTTTAGATTGGGATACCTATTATAATGATATTAACGCACGGGGAAAGGTCATTGACTGGCACAGTTTGGTGGTTGAAAGCAAAAATTAGTGCAAACAAGGTAGAATATGTCAAGTGTACCCCTAAAGCATTTTTTAAATATTGATCATGAGCGTAATAGTAATAGGATAAATAAAGTAGTTTTTATGGAGACTTTTGTCTGAGACAAATTACTTTAACATTTGGGAGGAAGCGCAACACTGGAATTTAATTTGATAACAAAAGATGAAAATTATCATTACATGAAATTAGTAAGATAGAGAGCAAGTTATGGTGGCCAGTAAGTATTATTGCTAAGCAGCAGCATTAGTCGTCAATAGCTTTGGGTATATCAATAATATTAATAAAAATGTCTGAATTATGATGAGGCAAAATTGTAAATACATTTGGAAGTAAAATTGGAAGACAAAAGCAAAAGTGAACGGTATAATAAATACCGATTAATTGCAGTTTCACTAACATATTTATATCAACAATGATAATTTACCCTCAAAATTTCAGAATAAGTTAAATAATTCACAATTCAGTAAATGGTGATGAACATTATGTTAAATCTATACATCATTATATTTGGTGGTGATGAAGAACGGTGATATATCAAACTTTTAAAAATTAAAATAAAAAATAATTTTGATCGAGATAGTCATATATTATGATATATCACAACCTCTCTCTCTCTCTCTCTCTCTCTCTCTCTCTCTCTCTCTCTCTCTCTCTCTCTCTCTCTTTTACATATATATATATATGTATATATATAAGTTATTGCCATATAATTTCTATAACAAAATAAAGCTTTAAAATCATTAATACTGTATCGTAAAAATTACTTTGGTTTAAAATATTAAATTATCGACTTCAGGAAACAATCACAGCTCTACCCTTACTTTGAGTGAAGTGTATCGATAATAATAATAATAAACTAGAAAATAAATAATAATAATAATAATAAATGGCATTTATATAGCGCTTTACCCCGTTGTCACAGGCTCTAAGCGCTTTACAGTGATATAAAACAAAACTTATTACAGTGAGACAAGTGTGAAGGAAACGTGATACGAATTCAATTTAACAACAACTTATTATCGATAAAATAAAGATAAACATTTTTAAGTGCCTTTTCCAACAAGTTTATCCTAATCAAAAGGCTTCACAATGATTCATTTATTCGCCCAGCTGGCCATGTGGAACCAGATTACCATTTCATGCAGTACAAACTACTAGTTAGGAATTTTTTAGTACTTGCACTCCTACAATATTTGTCACTGCCAGTATTCAGGTACTCATTCACAAATGAGTCGAATGAAAGTGCCTTACCCAATTACACACTTGTTCAGATCTTTACCCAAAGACATAATGCCAGTACCATTTTTTTCTGCAATCATTGTCATTCATCCAACCATCGACTAAATTTAAAATCTCATGACTTTTGTGACAGGATGAAACAATGTACTGCTGAGCCATTTATGCACAATTTAAAGTTACATCAAACTTTCTTCTGTTCATTCAAGTCAAATAAAATATATGCTACGGTTACGATAATAAGTTCACCCTTTTAAGTTTTTGCAGTTATGATGGTCAGTAATGGAGCACTGACCTCACAAGAAAAAGGGAGCATAAATGGCTCCAGATCTGATCAAGTTTGTTTTGGCTTTGTTTTTCAGACTCCTTTGTAAACCCAACAGTGATTTGGGTAGCACGATTTGTTTTATCTAGTATCTCAGAGAGATAGATGAACATCCTATCTATAGGGTAGCAAGAACTTGCCACTGTCCATTTAGTGCAATCAAAAGAAACCGTGGAAAACACCAATCCATGGGCCTTAAGGAGCTGAAGGAATACACACTTTTTACTTTCAAAGATCATCGAAAAACAAATTTATAAATAAGACGTGTGTACTTTCAATGGGTCTCTATAAACAAATTTACAAGTGAGACATTCAACTTTAAAAGATTATCTAAAAACAAATTCACAATTAAGACTACTGCTTTAAATGATTATCTAAAAACAAATTCATTAGTGAGACATTCGACTTTAAATGATTATCTAAAAACAAATTCATTAGTGAGACATTCGACTTTAAATGATTATCTAAAAACAAATTCGCATGTGAGACTCTCTACTTTAAATGATTATCTAAAAACAATTTCACTAAGACTTTTTACATCAATGATTATCTTAGTACAAAGTCTCGAGTAAAATTTTTGCTTACTTTGAATTGTTATCTAGAAACAAATTCACAATTAAGACTTTCAAATTGCAACGATTATTTTTAAAAACAAATTCTCAATTAAGGCATTCAAATTGCAATGATTATTTTTAATAACAAATTCTCAATTAAGGCTTTCAAATTGCAATGATTATTTTTAAAAACAAATTTACAATTAAGACTTTCAAATTGCAATGATTATTTTTAAAAACAAATTTACAATTAAGACTTTCAAATTGCAATGATTATTTTAAAAACAATTTCACAATTAAGACTTTCTAAATGGAATGATTATTTTTAAAAACAAATTCACAACTAAGACTTTCTAATTGCAATGATTATTTTTTAAAAATAAATTCACAAGTAAGACTTTCTTATTTCAATGATTATCTATAAAACTTATAAATTCACAAGTAAGACTTTCTGATTTCAATGATTATCTATAAAACTTATAAATTCACAAGTAAGACTTTCTGATTTCAATGATTATCTATAAAACTTATAAATTCACAAGTAAGACTTTCTGATTTCAATGATTATCTAAAAACATTGATCAGCCTTCAACTTCAATTATCATCTAAAAACAAATTCACAAG
>NC_088366.1:44304540-44327040 GCF_034508935.2 Berghia stephanieae
ATACTTCCGGATATGCAGTTGATTGTGTTAAAGGTGGTAACATAAACAATAAATCTATTTTAAATCACATATTTACAGAAAGATGATAATATTTCTATAATCAAAACTCATCAAAATGATTGGCTTAAAACAACAACAAAGAGCTGAGTGATGTCAATTTTGTTACTTCTATTTAAAAAATGAATAGTGTTTTTTTCTAAAAAGAGTCAAACCGTTTTTGTTTTTGTGTATGTGTTTGTGTGTTGCTTGGGAATGAACACACGGACTTCCCCGTTGACCCAAAGTTACTATACGTAAAGCATGATTTCTGATTTTTCAATCTTACTCACAGTGTTTGGTTTTTGTTTGTTTTTTACATCCCTATTCTATCATTATAAATCATGAAATGAACGGTCTTTGTCATGAGCATTGACTTTCCCTAGTAAAAGTCTATTGTCATGAGATGACACTTAGAAAAGTCAAAATATGGACCTCGTTGCGTGATTCAATTTGACAAATTCCCCTATATGGTATGCTTTCGTGAGTGTAATAAGTACTCATTGTCTAAATTAATCGACAATGGACGGGTATTACGTAAACACTTCCGGATATGCCGTCGATCATGTAAAGGGTTCGTAACATAAACAATTAATCTATTTTAAATCACATATTTACAGAAAGATGATTGATATTTCTATAATTAAAACTTAAAACCACGGATTGACAGAAAAAAAAAACCCATTTCAGACAATATTATGTTTTGTTGTCCTGTTTGTTTGTTTGTTTATTTGTTTTTTCGGGTGTTTTTTCTTTGTTTTTGTTTTTGCTTTCTTTGTGGGATTTGTGTGTGTGTGTGTGGGGGGGGGGGGTGGGGGGTAAGCGAAGGTCATGATATCAAGAGAAGAAGAAAAAAAGTACGGCTGTGGTCTAGTGGAATGACACTCGCTTTCGGATCGGAAGATCCTGAGTTCGAGCCTCAATCGGCGCATAGTTGAGTCCTTGGAAAAGGCTCTTTTCTCACATTCTCTCGCCGTACTCAGATGTAAAATGAGTAGCTGGCCTTTAAAAGCGTTTCGCTGTCTGAAAAAATTGTAATATCGCCTAACAGGCGTCATGTTCCGTCCTACATGTTAATGTTGCTGTTGGCCAAGGACCCCTTGTAAAGCACTAAAAGCATGTTTAGTGGATATTTTGCGCTATATAAAATCTCAATTTATTTATTATTATAAAAATAATATACTCGTACATACATAATCCAGATAGACGGTAGAGAAATATTTGGCACGTCCTTTCTGTATGGAAATCTTGGGATGTAAACAAAAGGATGCGTTCGCTAGGTTACTACGGGTGTGTCGAATAGAGCGGAATATTCAACTGCGCATAAAATTCGGTGCGTTAAAAATATAACAAGTAGAATAAAAATAGGTGTCAAATGTATCCTGTTGAAATAAATCCAATAACACGATGAAAATAACAACTCAGAAATATGCAAAATGAACAGTAGTGATCTATTTTCTATTTGGAATGAACTGATCATGAATTTGAGCTAATCTTCACAATGTCTACCCTAGCGCTGGAGGAAATATCACAAATCTTAGAGACAAAAGATATAAGGAAGATGACAGAGGTGGTAGTCTAGTAGATGAGTAATAATCCAGTCTGGTGTTGAATCCACAGGTTTTAAACAGCATCTAAGGGTTTTTAAGAGATGTGTTTCTTGTTTGCGACGAGATGAAATAGTGTTGGTGTAGCAGAATTTTTATATGCATACGTGAGCGGCCTAGGTGCCGGGATGGCCAGGTAGGTTGAAATGTCGGACATCCGATTTATCAAATCCCCACTGCATTTTCTGTCTTGATTAAAAAAAAAGTAACAACTATTTATTTTTATAATTATTTTTTTTTCTGATGGAGGTTGCGTTACCTAAATGTCCATTATTTTCATCCGATCATTGTCTACAATTATATTATTACACACGATGGCGGGAGTAGCCTGACGATTGATTGGACATTAAAAAGGCCTCACATTGATTTGTGGTTCAAACCATCCAGGCAATTACGGACTGTGCTTCACCCCCAAAAAATATGATCTCAAAGTTTAGTATTTTTACAGATGTAATTTACGATGAAGTGAGAAAATTCGTCATAGATATCATTACTTAAAATTGTTAGCAAATCCTAAAACTAAACTTAGCACAATAAGTAACGTTTGAAACATAAAAGTAAACAATCAGATGTGTAAAAAAAATATTGAAATGTGTAAAATCTATGCTGAAAATTCACTTTATCACAAAGAAAAAATATGGCTAAAATTAATTGATTAAAATTATTTCATTAAAAACACTAAGACGTCCAGATAATATATTCGTATAATTTTAATTTTTTTTAAAAAAGCACTTGTCAAATCGGATACAGCTGTCCCCCGACATTTTAACCATCCTGGTCATCCCTCTGCACAAAGGCCGCACAAATTAGTTCGTAAAACAGAGCGAACGAAAACACGTCCTATCAGGCGTCTACACACAACATACAAAAAAATTAATCTTAAGAAGAATTAAATGAACCGTACCGCCCTACACTTGAGGAATAAATTCACGCTATGAACACCTTCCACTTCCATCCATTCATTCAGTACACTTTTGAGATCTCCACCATCAAGATAGATTTTTTAGACATTGTGCTACGATCACTGTCATTGGCATTTGCACAATAACTGTGGGATAAATAGACTCACTTCATAACTACCTGCTCTATGGATCGTCCCATCCGAAAATATACAAGGATTCCATTCCATTTAGCAAGATAATCCGTCTTAGACGACTGTGTAAGGATAGTGATGAATTCACCTGACAGCATAAACATCTTGTTAGACTTCTTTAGGGATCGAGTATTACAAGAGACTATTAGGAAAACTCGTGGCATTACCAGTAAGTCCGCAAGGCAGCCCCGCAAAGATGAACTGTCACAACAAACCAAGCGCCCCATCTTGATCCTTACACTAACATACCACCCGCATGCTAACCGAGTTAGAAGATTTTGATGAACAATTACGGCCTTCTCCAAGCTTATGAAGACATTCAGGGGGATTTCTATCAACTGCCATTAGTAGCATATCGAAGGGACCGGAGCCATTATCTAGTAAGAGCACTCTGTATACGTTTATGACCGGAACTGAAAAGATTTACTTGTACGTGGCCGTCTTGAGCCATCACAAAACAGTGGACTTACAGCCCTCAGATGGATAAGGCCAAAATGTAGGACATGTGAGCGGCGTCATCATTGTATTTCCGGAGAAAGTTTGGAACCATCACAAGACCTTTTACTTGTACAGACCGCAACCTTGTATATGTCATTAGATGCGAACACTGTAACGTCTGTTACGTTGGCGAGACGGGTAAAAGACTGGGAGATCGCTTTGCACATCATCTACGGGACATTGCCAACAAATCGGATACAGCTGTTCCCCGACATTTAAACCTTCCTGGTCATCCCAGCACCAAAGCCGCCCAAGTCTGTGTATTAAAATTCTGCTACACATACATTATTTCTAGTCGCAAACAGGAACTGATTAAATCCCTTGGATGTTTAAACCCCGTGAATTTAACACCAGACTGGAATATTACTAGACTATCGCCTCTGTGGTATTTCTTACATCTTTAGTTTATAAGGTTTGTGTTATTTCCTTCATCGTTGGACTAGACATTGTAAAGATAAGCTCACTTTCAAAAGGATCAATGTCCAATTCTCCATACTTTGGATTATTATTTTCACCGCTCTATTGGATAAATTATTATTTCAACGGATATATGTGACACCTATTTCTCTTCTGCCCGTGCCCCCTGGAGATAATTGCATAATTGTAAAACGTCTGCGTTCAAGGAGTACGGCGGGAAGGAAACAAACTATGGAATCTGATATGAGCTGGTTTGTAAAACATAGCCCTATATCTTAAAAGTAATAAACAAAAAAAAAGAACATAACAATAACAGCTTTAAAAAAAAAAAAAAGAACAAATACCAAACACAGAACGTTTCGGACTCAAAACCCTTCTTCGGCCAACAACAAAAAAAAACCCAATGAAAACATACATTTACTGAAAAGAAAAAAAAAACAAACAAAAAACAAAAACAAACAGATCGACGGCAGAGAATAAATTAATAGGCCGAGAAGAGGTAAAATAAACAATTCATGATTTTCGAGACAAGATGCATAGAGAAAGAGGGATGAAGCTAGAATGACAAGAGACAGGGAAATTGACGATGAAAGAAATGCTAGGCGATGTGATTTAAAGTTAAAGGAGAGGGGAGGAAACCGAGGATGAGTGAAATGCGAAATTTAAGACAGAATGAAAGAACAAGGAGGGAGAAGATACGGAGAAGGAACGAAATGATAGGTTAGAAAATTTATGACTAATTCAGTTGAAACTTGGTTGGATTCTGATTGCTGTTAATATTGTGTATATAACGAAGTGAATTCAGCGAACCGGGTTGAGTGGTAGTGTGTAATTTTATAAGGTCTTCCATATCTTGCACAAAACCTGCATTTGTTATTTGGTAAAATATGATGGTGGTGGATAGTATATATAACACAATTCTAAAAGTGTTGATCCTTGTACATTCGAATGACTTGAAGGTATTCATGTTTTACGTTTTTATTTTAATAGAATTATTATAACGTGCACAATAAATACCGCCGCCACATCCCGGTGTCCTTGGATGAGACAAAATGTTGAAATTGTCAGGCGTTCGTTCATGCAGGATGGCTTCATCTCCTATCTCTTCAAGCCGCGTCTCAGTAATAAAAACAATGCCCCAATTAGAGTCACAAATCTAATCTTTGATTTCCACTGACTTATTTTGCACTGACTGAAAGTTAAAAGAAATCACGTTGACTAAATTGTGAGTAATATATTCCTTTATTAGTACTTAAATAACATGACTTAGTACTCTTTGAAGTCGATAAAACACATAATATTATGTAAGTAGCGAGCAGCAGCTATTATTCTCTATGTCTTTTTTAGCTGATTTGTTGCTAAGTTGGATAGATAGATGGATGGGTAGGTTGGTGGATAGAGGATAGAGAAATAGATAGATAGATAGATAGATAGATAGATAGATAGATAGATAGATAGATAGATAGATAGATAGATAGATAGATAGATAGATAGATAGATAGATAGATAGATATTTGGATAGATATTGAATCGTGTTGGATATAAAAATGGTACGAATAGTGCTCGACATGTAGCAATGGAGCGAATTATTATTTTAATATTTACCACAATGTTGGAGTCAGTCTGACTGACTCCACCATTGTGGTAAATATTAAAATAATAGATAGATAGATAGATAGATAGATAGATAGATAGATAGATAGATAGATAGATAGATAAATAGATAGATAGATAGATAGATAGATAGATAGATAGATAGATAGATAGATAGATAGATAGATAGATAGATAAATAGATAGATAGATAGATAGATAGATAGATAGATAGATAGATAGATAGATAGATAGATAGATAGATAGTGCGGCTATGTGGTCTTGTGGTATGACGCTTTCGGATAGGAAGGTACTGGGTTCGAGCTTCGCCCTTCGTATGTTGAGTCCTTGTAAAAGGCTCATAACTCACATTCTCTCACCGTACTCAAGTGTAAAATGAGTTCCTGGCCGTTAACCGCGTTGTCTCTTTCAGAAATGATTGTGATATCACCTAAAAGGCGTCATGTCTCGTTCTACATGTTACGTGTGGGTGTTGGTCAGGGACCCTTTGTAAAGCGCTTTGAGCACGTTAAGTGGATAATGCACAATATAAAGGCTCAAGTTTTTTTGTTGTTTTTTTTTTTTAGATGGATAGAGATAGATAGATAGATAGATAGATAGATAGATAGATAGATAGATAGATAGATAGATAGATAGATAGATAGATAGATAGATAGATAGATAGATAGATAGATAGATAGATAGATAGATAGAGACACACACACATACACACACACACACAGAGAGAGAGAGAGAGAGAGAGAGAGAGAGAGAGAGAGAGAGAGAGAGAGAGAGAGAGAGAGAGAGAGAGAGAGAGAGAGAGAGAGAGAGGATGTATCTAAGCTTTGTGGCGAGCGGATAATACAGTACGATTATTTATTGTAGCCACCTATCTTTCCATGCATAGCATTATTATGTATCGTAACGACAGAGTACTTGTTTAGGTCTAGAATAACCTTTGACCTTCTGTCTCTGCTAAGTGGGCTGACCACAGAGATCCCTCCATTGCGAAACATCCACTTCCCCACCTACGCATAATCCCTGGATATTATAACTGACAGTCCTCGGAAAGATTCGGGACTTCCCGGTGAAAAAACCACACTTTCCATACTACTTACATAGACTCCTCTCACCTCGTGATTGTATAGTGTGTAGTAATGAATGAACGAGGCTGATTGTCACTCTGCTCTTTGTCATTGTTTTGTAGACCACCACTTGGGTTATTTATGTAATTTATCAGACTATCGATGCTACGAGTTTAAGTACAATACTCACAACAACCGCCAGTCGGTATATCCATGGATATATCATACACACAAAACTATGTGTATGTAACCTTGAACTTTTATAGTTTGATTGATAGAATGTAGTGGTAACTAATCATTAAACTGGTTGTCTAAAAACAATAACAAAGAGCTGAGAGTCAATTTCGTTCCATCGATGAACATTTAAGGTTACGTATTAATTATAGTTTTAAGTGTTGATGTTGATGCGATTGATCTGACGGGCAGATTTTTACTTAAGACGCACAACATCAATGGGGACGATCTATATTTTTCCACGAGCTCAAGCAAGGCCGTCTATATAGCACAGGCCAGGAAGCGTGGGAGAGGGACGAAAACTAACAGGCCGACTTCGCCGCTGTCCACTTTATCGTTTACCTGTACGCCGGCGTGCAGCTCTTCGCGCACAAAACAATTTAAAGACGTGTTAAGTGTTAGAGGATCTTATTTCTAAATAATATTAACGCTTATAAGTTCGTTCATTTCAATATCAATAACGACTTAGCTAAAGTTACACAAGTTACCCATATAGAGTACTTTGTAGTAATAATAATAATAGTAGTATAAAAGTTAAAAGTGAGAATTCTTATACTTTCCTTTTTTTTTACTTTTATGTGGGTTATTCCATGCTCACTGCTAAGGTCATATAAGTGCTCAGTGGTAAGTAAGATGTTAGACAAGTTAAAATAATACCAAGACTTTAGGCCCTGCCATGGATGTTTCAGAGAGGTAGATTTACGAGGGAAATAAATGTCATCTTTCAAAATAGGTGACGAAAGATATTTACAGGAAAAAATATAGATTGATGATGGTTACCCCATAACATGCATTATGGCCCAGGGATATGCTAACACCCTTTTTGTACGTAAGTACTCAGTCGTATAGCACGACTGAACAAACAGAACAGCTGTGTATGTAAGCTTGTTAAGAGAACACTAGAGAGAGAGAGAGAGAGAGAGTAAGGTGATAGATAAAAGAAAAGTAACTGAAAACAGTTTGTAGTTACAAGTTGAATAGAGACAAGAAAATACATTTCCAAAAAATGACTGAGACTGTCGTAGCTGTAGAACACTTGCAATAGCTTTAGACATATAATTATACCCCCAAAAGAAGAAACAGTATGACAATGGAAGAACCTTAAAAGGATTCCCATCTACTATGGCCCCGCCAACCATCCGCTTGCACACTAGAGTAAGAAATAAAACTCAGTTCTTACAGTTATCTCATTGGGACATTTATTTTTAACATATGAACAATCTGTATATCATACATAATATAAAACAGAGATTGCAAGTGACATACTTTTAAAATATATTTATACTTTGTGATTTCAAAAACATAATTACAGTTATAGTATAGTTGAAGTAATAATTATATCACTCAATCAAGCAATTATATTTATTACACACATCATAGTTATCAAAACATGCAAACCAGTAATTTAAACAAGCATATGTGGGGTTTTTTGTTTTTGTTTTTAAGGGTTTTACAACACTTAGGTCATATCAGCGCCAGTAAAAAAGGAAGAAAATGAGATAGTTAAAAGTTATAGAATTACAATTAAAGCACCCAAAAATAAGGCAGACAAAGGGGTATTGGTTCAAATAGGGAACAGATGTTGATTCCAAGAGCACACTATCAGTGTGCGAAGTTTGAGATCACTCAATGTCTCATTCAGACATAAGCACAGGTCTCCTTCCAGAGGAACACACTCAATTGTTTACAAATCATACATTGGTGAAAGGAAAAATAATACAGTACATAACAGAGAGATGATTTACAAGGAAAAAAAAAATATCATCTCCCAAAACTAACTATACATTTGACTGTTTCCCTCCCAGCCAGGGTATCCGTCCAGGGCCAGGACAAAACCAAGTAATCTCATTCCCAAGACAAAGACAGCATGTTGGAAAACAGATATAGGGGGATAAAAGACACAGTATGTATCTCCCTGCCCACTATGTGAGGTCAGGAACAAACAAATATAAAATTCTGACAAAAATACAAATCATGCAAATTTTATGGCTTTTTTTACATTTACAATCTGATTAGAACAGTTTGCTTCATTTACTTTCTTAGAATAATTATTCAACAAAATGTTGACAAATGTTGATATACATATATGAAATAACTTATCTCTTTGAGACTTGCAATTCGTACACACAGATGAAAATTCAATGGGAAGGTTACACTCTGTCCAGTAAGCTATATTTAGTTTCATTAGGACATCTTTTTGATTGTTTAACTTCAAAAAATGTAGCTCCATATTACTAACAGCAACATTCATGATTGAAAGTGCAATTTGAAACAAATGAACAAGAACAGGAGATGGATATGTTAAGCCACCGTGATTAAGGTTTTCAAAATACTCTAAAAGTTTATCATCAATAGAAAAGCCAAGACATTTGTTTTTATCTCCTATAATCTCACAACAAAAAGAACAATCAGTTTTTGTAATAACTTTCTTTGCAACATAGCCAGCAACATATATAATAACATCTAAAGACTCTGACTGAATTTCAACATTTTCAAAAGGAAAATTTTGAATGAAAAGCATGTCACTTTCATCCAAATTATCTGAAGAGAACTCAGATAAAAAACATTTAACATTTAAGGGAATGCTGCCTTTAGAGGAAGAATGAATAGTTAAAAGCTGCTTTATAGTTAATTTTCTTTCATTCTGAAGAATCTCTTCCACAGAAATCAAAGTATTTCCACCTGATAACTGCCTATATTGACCAAAACGAGCCTCAAGATCATCAGTCTGAAATTTTCCAGTCAAAACAAATTTAAAATTAAGTTTAGTTAAAACATATCTTATCAATTCAACTAGACATTCTAATGTATGGGGCAAAGCATAAAATGTATCTGAAGACAAAAAAACCACACTTCGTTTCTTTATGCATCTGGTTCCATTTCTTGAGCCATGAAGACATTTTTAGTAACCAACTCAGTCTTTCATCTTCACAAGAAAAGAAAGGAGAGGCCTCTGGTGTAATCTTATTCCTCCCATAATACTGGTGATGCACATTAACCATATCCCACCAACGACAAACTATAGTCAAGAAATTAACAGTACCCTCCCAAGATGTGAAAGCTGAATGAGGACCTAAGGTTTTCAAAGCAGCAATATTGGTTTCATTAAATATCTTAAGGGCTAAACTGACTTTCTGACGCTCTAAAGAGTGTGGGAATAGTGATTTCCAGGTTAAGGTAGGGGCCTCTTTTAAAAGTTGGGACTTTTCAACTCTGTATAAATGCTTTAAATCAGAAAAGGAAGCATGAGAAATACATTTGCTATCTATGACTTCACTATCTAAATTGGGGAAAGTAAAAGTTTGACTATCGTTTTTAACATTCAACCAATTATTTCGAATTGATTTGAGAAGATGAACAGAGTCAAACAATAAAAAAATCTTGAGAGAATTGTCAATAGGATTAGGTATAAAAAATTTAGTTTCTGAGTCTTTAGTCAGTAAAGAAAACATCTTTCGATTAATTCTATTGTTATCAGAAATGACACTGATGACATTAAATCCAGCTTTACAAACATTAAAAATTACATCATTTGTTGTTTCAAACAAGAAATCTGAAGTCATCTTTACAACAGGAAACATTCCAACAATTAATTTCTTATTAGACATGACAGAAGAAATCATAAAACATTGCATAGACTTGGCAAGATTTTCAGGATCATTTGTAGCCTGTCCAATTAATTGCTCCCCTCTGTAGGATAATTTCGACTTGACATGAACTTCATCAATAAGAAGATTAACATACAAATCTTTATCTGACAGGTACTTAATTTCATTCACTAAAAAATCATTGGCAATCAGACCTGATTTTAAAGATACAGTGCTAGATAATAAACGTAAATATCGCACACTGGGAAGAATAAGTAAAGAATCCCTTAACTTACGATAAGTTGTCGGGGAATTTGAATAAATACAAAAAGAAGCAATCATACATTCAGCAGAAAATCTACGCTGTGATGGAGACAGATTTATCAAATTTAACTGATCAATTAAAAAATCAAAAACTTTGTTATTACTATCATCATTATTTTTGTCTCTGCAGACATTCAACAATTTAATTGCCTGATGAAATGTTGAATTATAGGAAGATGTAAAATCTGTTGCAGAATAATGGCTTAAAATATTTTCTAACTGGCTCCAAGTAGACAGCTTAGAGTCCGGAATTATCCATTTCAAGTCATTTTTACAAACAAGAACATTTTTTAACCACACATCTAGTTTCAAATCATTTTTTACACATATACTAAAAGGAATCGTTAATCCATCCGAATCAGTCGATGCAGTGGCATACAAATATACAGAATCATTTTTTAAAGCATAACAAATATTATATTTCCACTTTTGCAGAAATCCACACACTTCATTTTTAAAATGCTCAAAACTTAAAATTTTATCTTGTTCTAAAAAAACGTTAAAACTTTCCTCTTCTCTCTCCTCAAGTCTCTGTCTCTTACTCCTGGGGCTTTCCCTTTGAGGCAAAGGGGTAGTAGTGAGGTAAGAGGGAAGATTTGGAAAAACTGATGGGATGGCACCAGCTTTCAACTTCAAACGCTTCCTGCGAACAGTTTTCTGTGGTTGTCCATTTTTTTCAGGAACGACTTTAAAACGTATAATATCATCTTCCTGAAAGTGTTTTTCACATACAACAGTAAACTTTGTCACAACCAAGTTTTCCCGGGGAATTTTTCTAATCCATGAATTCCTTTGTTCTGCATCTTTCGGGAATTCAAAACAAGATGCCTTTTTTGGCGCACAATTAAGTCTGTAATAATTACTGGCACATCCAGGGACACAGCACTTGTTCACCATCATGGAACGAACTGTTGGTTATCAAATACTGTGGGGAAAAAAAAGGTAGATACATTAGTTTATAGTAACCATTTGAAATTAGGGTAGAGATTAATGTCAATTGTTTTAAGCAGGACTACAAGATACATGTACACATTACACATCATCTAAAAAATAACGATAAGTGTTGAATTGTAAGCCTCAATTTATTAGACGAAGACATACTGTGGACGTTTCTGGTTTCCCCTTTATCAACAAAACAAGACGAATAAGAGATGTGTAGTGTGAATGGTGTAGATAAGGTGAATAAATATAAACAATGATGGGACAGCCTACCCCTTTGTAAGGAAGTACGAATTAAATTCATTAAAATTAAATTGAGCTTTTATATAGTACAATCTCCACTAAACATGCTCAAAGCGTTTTACAAGGGGTCTCTGATAAACAGCAACACGTAACATGTAGAACGAGACATGACGCCTGTGAGGCGATAATACAATTTTTTCGGACAGAGACAATGCTGTTAATGGCCAGATACTCATTTTTAAAAACCTGAGTACGGTGAGAAAATGTGAGTAAAGAGCCTTTTATAAGGACTCAACTATCGCCAAGCGAAGCTCGAACCAAGGACCTTCCGATCAAAAAGCGAGTGTCATACCTCTCGACCACATAGCTGCCCACTAGACCACATAGCCCCATTAAGAAACAAGGCCCAGAAATACTGATCTCAAATAAATAATTTTAGAAAATTAAAATCGAAGTTTTTTTTTTAAACATCATGGTAAATTTTTTTTGAAAAACAACAACAAAAATAGGTAACAAAAAAAGAGGGAAACAAACTAACAAAAACAAACAATAAACAGATAAAGACGCAGTAAACGAATGATAGTAGATAGTGATAGGTGCCCAGTTACCGTGTACGTAGACAGTCATAATAATAATAATAATAATAATAATAATAATAATAATAATAATAATAATAATAATAATACCCTAATAATAATAATAATAATAATAATAATAATAATAATAATAATAATAATAATAATAATAATAATAATAATAGATTAATTAAAGGTTTTAAATATTGAGTGTTGCCAAAATGTTGCGTCATATTTTAAGACGTCCACCTCAATTTCCAGTCACAACTTCCCTATGACTATGGCATGGGCTAGCTGAGGCTGAGAGCTGGGACACAATCAGCCCCGTTTGCAGTCGAACTGCCTAGTCTAAGTAAGATAGATTGACGGGAAGCCTTCCGAAAGCTCCTACATCCGCAGTATTCTTGTTCTAGTAGGGGGTTTCAATGGGAATGGGGAAACTTTTTTTATAATGTTCTAGTAGGGAGTTTGGGAGGGGGAGACAAACTTTAAAAAAAAAAGTTTCCCCCTTCCCAAACCGCCTACTATCTAGATAGTACTCTAGAACATTATAAAATACAAGAATACTGGAGATGTAGGAGCTTTCGGAAGTTTGATCTTCATTTAAGACGTCTATCTACCTACTTTTTCATTTAACAGTCAGCTGTGAGTTAGATAAAACTCTCTTTGTAATCCAAACTCACATTCCATTTTTACCAGTCATTCTCATTGTCATTGTCACTCGTCACACTCTACACTCAAAACTCGCGACAAAAACTCACCTTTGTTTGGGAGGATACGCTGAAAATTGAAGAGGGCAACACTCAAAGGGAATTAGACGTCTTTATATCCATCTTGTAGAGAGGCAGCGATCCGTAAATAGTTGAAACAAACTTTCTTTTGTTAGCAGATCAAGGCATTGTTGTCAGAACAATGGCGGAACAACGGGAAGAAATAGCGATACAAAAGGCGGAATGATCGTAGGCCTGATTGCGTATGCGATACCTGTAGTTAAAATAATAGCGGCGGAGATGTAAAATAGTTCTCACTTCAAATCCGTTTTTCGGTCATAATATTTTATTTCAAAACAATATGATGTAGTGGAAAAATATTGAAATAACATTGTGATACATTTTAAATATGCTGGAGTCAATAAAAATGTTTAAAAAGTCGGCCTGGTAGTTTTTTATTCTATCCCTTTTCCGGACCTGCTTCCCGGCCTGGAACACTATATAGAGGGCCTTGGCTCAAGTCATTAGTCACATTGCAATATAAGCTCAAAATGGCCTACATAATAAAAAAATGTTCAGTTTTCGAAATATCCTTTTGTTCAGCTTCGACCCATTATGTTTACAACTTTCATCAACAGATCTTTTTAAAAGAAATATCCAATCGTTGGACAGCAACGACTATGTGGTCTTGTGGTATGACACTCGCTTACGGATCGGAAGTTCCTGATTTCGAGCCTCGCTCGGCTCATAGTTGAGTCCTTGGAAAAGGCTCTTTACTCACATTCTCTCACTGTACTCAGGTGTAAAACGAGTACCTGGCGTTGTCTCTGTCCGAAAAAAATATAGTATTGCCTAACAGGCGTCATGTCCCGTCCTGCATGTTAACTCTTTAGTTGCCAAGCATCCTGGCAGTAAAAGAAATCCCAGTTGCCAAGCCTTTTGGCCAAAATGGACGAAAATTGTGTGCTTTCAGAAAAAAAAATCACTAAAAAAAAAGTAATCATCACACATACTTCATATTTTCATAGGTATATAAGAATAGATGTAGGTACAGTTTGACGTAATGTGATATGCAAATTAGGTCACATGACCTTGGCGGCCATCTTGGATATCTAATTAATATTCATTTTTCATGTATTTCTGTGTTTATGGGCCTGTATCTCCACCATATATGAATAAAAATGTTTTTTTTATTGTTGTATGTTATTGAGTAATGATTGAACAAAAAGTACAGAAAAAATCATATTGATATCTCTTCATTTACTGTGGGGTTTTTTCTTCTTTGTGTGGGGGGTGGGAGGGAGAAGAAATAAGTAACATATTTCCTCTCCCAAAACATCGGGGGAAAAAAAGCTGAAAATACTTCACAGGCATAACCTTTTCTTCATTTAACCCAACATTCCTTGCTCCAAAATTGTTTTCACCCTCAATGAGCCATTCAGCTGGATTATGAGTCTCTTCATGTGTCAATACATTCCATATCCATTGGTTACCATCATCTCGAGCATTTGTGCCACGCCCCCTTCTGTTTACATTCTGTAAATTTGTCCCCACGACCCCCTGGAACATCACTAAAATCACTGTCTGACCCTCCCTCGTCACTCCTCGAACTAGATTCAATGTCCGTAATCTCCAATTCTGATAAAAATTTATCTCCTGAGTCACTATCATGTCTATACACATCAATCTCTTCATCTGATTCCATAGTGGAATACAAACAAAGCCTTGGCAACGGAAAATTACGAAAAAAAACAATGTAAAAATCGAATTTAAATCATGAATGCACGAGAAAATGCTGTCAATAGCCGTCAGTGAGGTGTATGGCAGTTCAGCAGTATAATTACTGCTCGTAGAATTAATTATTCGCCTCGATAATAGCGGTCATTGACTCGTCGCCGTAGAGCGACCGTGGCAACTCAGCGACCTTTTTTTTTGGTCGCCGTGCGGCGACCGTGGCAACTAAAGAGTTAAATGTTGCCAGGGCCAGCGCTTTGAGTACGTTAAGTGGATATTGCGCTATATAAAAGCTCATTTATATTGTTTATTATAATCGATGACTCGGTTGGACGAAATGAATAAATTGGACGTTACCCCGTTTTTGGAATCCCAATCGGGTGTCATGTAATTGATGACGAAATGATTGAATTGGACGTTACTCAATTCTTTGTCATTGTTTTTGGATCGCCAATTGGATGTCATGTAATCGGTGACTCGCTTGGACGAAATGAATGAATTGGACGTTACCCAATTCTTTGCTATTGTTTTTGGATCGCCAGTTGGATGAGAAGTTCTCCTCACTAAAATAAATTCTCTCAAAAAGACAATAAACTTATAATGTTTCAAATATTTCTGTGTTTTGGTAATTTTGATCTGACGGGAGGACTTCACTTAAACGTATACCATTAATGGGTCGTCCAGCACAACATTGAATCAGTTTTATCATGGATAACTGGTGAATGTCAGCGTCGAATTCAGCAGAAGTTTGTCATTAGCCTTATATCATGTTGTCATAATTACACATAAATAAATGGTAGGAATAAGGAAATAATTTTTTTCTAAAACTAATTTCAAATATCATAGTTTTGTATACCACTACGTTTCATCTGACAGGCAGATGTGAATATTTTATTTTATTTTATCACAAATCATCATCAATCAGACCTGAGTTGAATTCAAACTATGGACTTCTGAGAATGCCAAAATTCTGAAAACATCATCCGTACCCGAGTTAAGTCTGCAAATCCTAGGATTTAACCGTTACATATTACATGAAAATATTAAACAGCAATGATTAGTGGATCCTATAGCTGTCTAAGGATAGAACATTCACAATACAATAAGTAATGGATAAAACAAGTTCCAGTCCCAATTATAATTGACAATAAAAGTAAGTCGGATTTATTCTGTTTTACGTACGTATTTACATGTTTTTTTTTAAATGTTTAAATTTCATCAAGGGGCACTAACAAAAACCACAATATTTTAATATATTTGAGAGTCTTAACTTGTGGCAGCCGAGGTGCTTAGCGAACTGGCTGTCTCTTATGTCTTGATTGTAGGTGTTTGATGCTGCTTCTTATGGTTCACACTATTATGTTATGACGATCGACCCAATCAGCAAAGTCCGGTCCGCATTCGTGCACCGTCGCGAACCCGCCCGGTAGCATCGTCACAACACACCTTTCGACTAGATGCTCTGCCGTTTCGGGTTCTTGCCCACAGCGTGGACATAAAGGACAGGAAGTTAGACCCCACTGATGTAACGCACCGGCCGTTAGGCAGCTCCTCGACCGAAGCCGATTCGCAGCTACCCAGTGTCTCCTCTTACTGGTATCAAAGCCTGGCAACTTCTCACCAAGCTTAGAGGAGTGTAGGTCCCCGCCCCCACGAGGGATTGAATTCGTCCAAACCGACTTCCATCTCGTATGTGCAGCTCTGTCCGTAGTCAGGGATTCTACGTACAAGGGTTGCCGGGACTTATTTCGGCTCGAAACGGGGGCACCGTTCATTATGCGCGTGAGAGGGGTATCCCCATTCCCTCTCTCTTTGATCTTACTCAGCCAGTTTCCCGTAATGGTCTCCCTCCGGACATCGGGGGGCTGGATCGCTGCCATCACCGGGCCCCATTCTCTAGGGGTTGTTGCTAGCGTTCCCGACACTATGTGCATCGACTTGCGAAGTTTTACATCCACCTTCTCAACGTTTCTGCTTCTACCCCACACTGGAGCGCAATACTCCGCGGTGGAATAGCATAGTGCCAGGGCGGATGTTCTCAGGAGCGCTTGGCTAGCGCCCCAAGTCGATCCCGCCAGCTTCCTCAGAAGACTATTCCGCTTCTCTATCTTCCGGGCAACCCCTTCGAGATGAACCCGATAGGTAAGGCTGCGATCCAGCGTCACCCCTAGGTATTTTGGACGCGGCTCATATGGGAGTGGCTGGTCCCCGACTAGGACATTCAGTTTACGGGTGTGCCAACCACTGCATAAGTGAAATGCAGTGGCCACGGTTTTTGAAGTGTTCATCTTCAGGTACCACTTGTCAAAGTAGGATTTGAGTCTGGTGACGTCCTCGCTGAGTACGCTCTCGAGACGGGTCCACACTTTACTCTGAGTAACGAGTGCCCAGTCGTCTGCGTATCCCAGCCTCAGGGAGGAAGTGTTCGGCATATCGCTAATGTAAACGTTAAACAACATTGGCGCAAGTACCGACCCCTGAGGGACCCCATTCTTCAATTTCCTAACTTTGCTCGTGACGTCTCCCAGCGCGACGTGGAATTGCCTTTCCCCTAAGATCGAAGAGAACAACTTCAATGTCTTTTTGCACCTTATGATTTTTGCAAGTTTGAGCATTAGCCCATCGCACCAGACCGTATCGTACGCCGCTGATAGGTCTATAAACACAGCACCTGTTTGCTGTTTTCTCTCGAACCCGTGCTCAATATGCTCTGTAAGGGCAATGACCTGCTCCGTGGTGCACCTCCCTTCCCTGAAGCCTGCCTGCTCAGGTGGCAGGGCAGCGTCTAGGACCGGCCCCCATCGGTTTAATAGAACACGCTCCAACAGTTTGTAAAGACAGCTCAGCAGCGATATGGGTCTGTAACTGTCTGCCTCCTTCGCCGGCTTCCCTGGCTTCAGGATGGCAACTATCTTCGCATGCTTCCACACTTGTGGAAGCTTTCCGTTTGCAAGGATGTCAGACATTGCCTCTGCTAGCCAGGCCCGTGCCCTGGGGCCCAGATGCGTCACCATATCGGGATATACACCATCTATCCCAGCTGCTTTGCCGTTCTTCACTTCGCTAATGGCTGCACCCACTTCTCGGGGACTGAACGGGCCGTCCAGTCCGACTCCTCCGCAGGTAGCGAGTCCAAAATCGTACGGTACGCCTTGCGGACACCGCGCTCAAAAGCCTGATTAGGGACCCGCTTGCTACGGTTCTTAATATTCTTGGCAATTGTGTCTGCCTCGCATTCCGGTGCAGCCTTCGCGAAATTCCGATCTGGGTCCAATTTCTTTATCAAACGCCAAGCGTGGCGGCTGGAGTGTGTAAAGTCGAGACTTTCCACGGTCTCCTGCCACCGTTGCTTCCTTCCCTCTGCCAGAGACTGGAGTAGTCTGTCGGCTGTGTCCTGGGACTGGGTCTGCTGGTACTCTCGGTACAGCTCTTCCGACTCTGCTGTCCAGCAAGGGGTGTAGAATTTCCGTTTGCCCCGTGGAATAGAGCGTTGAGCGCTCTTAACCAGTAGCCTACTAAATCTGGTTATATTCTTGGACTTGGGAGGAATGGCAGGGCAGACCTGCTCGATATAGGAACTGAATTCCTCCCAGTCAGCCTTCCTGAAATTCCATCTGCAAAGTGGGAGAGACTGCACCCTCGGTATTGTCACCCCAGCTGTGACAAGAACCGGCCTGTGCTGGCTATGCGGAAAGTCCCCGAGGACTGTCCGCTTCACCTGCAACGGTTCACCGTTCGCGCCTTTCGTTACGAGGGTGAGGTCTGAAGTACACTCCTTCTTATGGCGGGTATCCCGGAAGGTACCCTTGGCTGTAGGATCGTACACTAGGTGTAGGTCATTACAGTCCATCCATGAGCGGAGTTGTCTTCCTGCCTCATTGCAGTCTCGGTAGCCCCATTCGTGATGGTGGCTATTAAAGTCTCCCAGACAGATGGAAGGATGGCTGACCACCGGTACCGGTGGTGTAGTCCAAGTCGCTCTAGGTGGTTTGTATATATTATGCAAACACAGTCCACCTACTTCCACGGAAATTCGGTTCACCCCATTGCTGTCCGTTACGCTCTCAATGACCCTTACCTTCGATGGCTCTTTAGCGTAAACGCTAACCCCTCCTTTGAGCCTCGAGGTGTCCTCGCGTTGGACCACCGTATAGCCTGGGATCTGGAATCGGGAAGATTGCGCGCCTGAATAAAGGTGGGTCTCCTGTAAAAGGAGGATATCAACGCAATGAACGGCCAATAGCTTTGATAAAAGCTCATTTTTTGCCATACTCTGGCTCTCGACGTTCAGGGACAATATACGCGTCAGCTCGCCATCCCCGCCGTCGCATTTTCCGATCGGCAGGCCGCGAATCGATTGATGCATGGGACGTTTGCTTTTTTCTCGGACGTGCCGACGACCCTGGCGACACGAACGCGGTATTATTTGGCTAGGCGGCAGACCGCTTCGCCATTGACGGGACTGATTGGGACTCGACATAAGGACAATAGTGTGGCGCCCGGGATAGGGCTGCTATTCGGGCACCGGGTTTGGATCAAATTTAGTCACACACCGGGGCGAGCAGCTCATGTGGCTCGTTGGCTCGATACCCGGGATGGTCTCGTGACGGTCGACAGGGATTTACACCTTTGCCCTCCCGTGTGCCTCAAGCCCCCTCACCAACTGCAAGGTAAAGATCCACGAGGGGGGGGGGGGTGTTTGATGGAAGGGTGTAAAATAATTGAACGTTATAAGTATAGACTCACGAATATTTTAAGTAACATGATTATTATGCTAATGCCCAGATAGCATGAAGAAAACAAATAATAGGTACCCTGGCGTCAAGAATTACTAGACCGCACTTGTGACAGTAATGGTAGCACACCTGACCGGTAATCAGAAGGTTTAAGGTTAGATCCCCAGTCGAGGAAGACTGATTTTTTGGGATGTGGTTTTAAAAAAATGTAGTTTCTTTCTTCCTTTGTCTGGCACAATTTCATACACACTTTTTTTCAAATCGTTAAGAAAACTCTTCTTGGTTTGAAAAAACATCTACAAGAGATTTATAAGGCTTGAAGTCAGTAGAGAAAAAGTATGAATTCAGTTTGTATTTTTATGACCTCGCTTAAACAGAAAGAAACGAAAGGGTAGAGGATATCGGTGCAAAATTCAAAGTGGTATAGTCATTTGATTCCATTCGATATAGAACACCGTATAATTGTCCACTAATTTGGTAAATGCAGTAATAATCGTAATACTGAGTAAGTGTCTCAAGTTACCCCTGTCCCTTGTCTCCCACTCCTTTCCTATAGATAACTGATGCTTTAATTGTTGCGCAGCAAAGTGAGCAATAAAAGAGCTAAGTTTGTTTTTTTTTCACTCATGAGCTAAACAAGGTGCCCATAACAGGGCTCGAACAAGGATTTACGGGGATGTATTGCAATGTGTTCTCATTCGGCCATCTCTTCCCCAAATAAGCCCCCCCCCCCCCCTGTTCCCTCCCCCAACGATATTAAAAGATATTTCGATTGAGTCTATTACGCCATATTGAATAAACCACATAAAATGGTCATTAATAATGCATTAGGTCAATTACTATAATTTTATTAGTATAAACTTGCCGGGGGGCCGCCGTTTAGAATGAACATTAATGCATAAAGGGATCATAAGGTCAACACCCGAATCGGAGATAACTTATGAGATGCCAACACCACAAAAAAAAACTTTGTCTTACTGTTCAAAGTGATACTAAGCTGCTAAAAGCTGTGGATTGTGAAAAGTATTAAACAAAAATTAATATAACGGCTTCCAAAAAAAAAAAAGAACAAAAAAAGAACAAACAAACACGGAATATGTCGAGCTCAAAACCCTTCCTCAGCCTAGAGTGAAAAACAATAAATAAATACATAAATAAATAAATAATTATATAAATAAATAAATAAATAAATGAACAACTTAAAAACCCGGATAGACGGAAAGAAAAAAACCTTAATATTCAAACTGTAACCCATCTATCTAGGGGGCGGGGCTGGGCGGAGGGGAGCTAATTTCTTGGTGGTTCTTAAATGTCACATTCAAGTTTGATGTTGTGTCTTCGGTTTTGCACAGGCCCTAACAGCTATTCTTCAACGCACTGGGAATACTAAGGTATGTAATTCATTTGAAAGACGAGTTTTTTTGGCCAAATTTTTTTAATTTGTGTCTCTTCAGAAGCCCGAAAGTTCCGTGTTAAGTATTATGGTTTTCCTTGTAGCTGTTGTAATCATCTTTGTTCAAGACGGAGTGGCTATGTCGTCTAGTGGTATGACACTCGCCGTCGGATCGGAAGGTCCTCGGTTCGAGTCCCGTTCTGAGCGGTGCAGAGTTTAGTCCTTGGAAAAGACTCTCTCTCTCTCTCTCTCTCTCTCTCTCTCTCTCTCTCTCTCTCTCTCTCTCTCTCTCTCTTTCTTTTTTTCTCTCTCCGTACGTACTCAGTTGTGAATTATGCCTGGCCGTTAACAGCCTTGTTACTGTCCGAAAAAATAGAATCGCCGAACAGGCGTCATGCCTCATCCTACAAGGTAAGTGTTGCTGTTGACTATGGATCCCGAGCGCATTTAGTGGATATTGCTCGATATAAATGCTCAGGGTTTGTTTGTTTGTTTTGTTTTGGTTTGGTTTTTGGGGGGTTTAAAAAAAAATAAATAAATAAATTAAAAAAAAAAAAATAAAAAAAAAAATAAAAAAAAAAAATAATAATAATAATAATAATAATAATAATAATAATAATAATAATAATAATAATAATAATAATAATAATAATAATAATAATAATAATAATAATAAATTCCCTTTATTCATCCCTAAGGGGAAATTTTTCTTTAGGGTCTATTCCAAGGGAAGACTGGAATAACCCAGGCGTCAGCCGCAGTGCAGCGCCGCAAAGTGAGCTAAGGCTAGGTGACTTGCTCAAGGCCACACAACGCGGCGGGTAGTCGGACTCGGTACCTTTCGGGTACGAAGCAAAGACCATACCGCTGAGCCACGCTGTCCCTTAACAAAGCGTAATATTTTCAATAAATTGTTTTGTGCGACCCTTGATAAATTTTCCTTCTCCTTTCAATGAGAAGGTGATCGCGATAGTTCAGTTGGTAGAGCACTCTCTTCACTCGTAAAGAGACCAAAATTGATCCAAGGTGAAGTCGAGATTTTTTTCTGACCCCCTTTTCCACCCATCAGTGATTGGGTAGCTGGGCCTGCTAGATCTGGCGAAAAGTACTTTGCGATAGACTGGCGTTCTATCCACAGGGTAGTAAACAACTGCTATTGTCCGTTTCACGCTATAGAAACCGGGATGAACTTCATTGTGTCTAATGACTCTGAATTCGACTGCTTTCTATGGGAAACATTAACTTGTATGGGGCAGAAGAACAGGAAAGTTGGCCGTTCAAAACAGACGTGGATGCGCGCTCACTGTCTGACGAAATGTTTGTATGTTTGTTTTTAAGGGTTTTACGGCACTTGAAACACATTAAGGTCATATCAGCGCCAGTAAATGGGAAGAAAATGGGATAGTATAAAGTTCCAGAATTACAATTAAAGCACACAAGAAAAAGTAAGACAAAGGGGAATTGGTTCAAATAAGAATCAGGTGTAGATTCCAAAGCACACTATCAAAGTACTTAGTTTGAGATCACTAAAAGTTTCATCCAGACACAAGCATAGGTCCCTACTAAGAGGTATGCACTCAAATGTTTTACAAATCATATATAATGTAAAGAAAACATAATACAGTGCATAACAGAGAGATGATTTACAAGGAAAAAAAATATTTCCCAAAACTAACTATACATTTGACTGTTTCCCT
>NC_088366.1:44332040-44347040 GCF_034508935.2 Berghia stephanieae
ACCAGTTACTATACGTCATTACGAGGGAAGTGACGTCATGACTGTTGAACTCTATTGCGTAAGGTTATCAGACCTGTCAGTTTGTGCACTTTGGGTGTAATATTAAGATTAAATCGCTCGACAAGCTCGTGGAAATTATAGATTAAAACGTGTAGCCCCAATAAACGTGTTTTAATCCTGTAATATTACTATGGAGAGATTCTCAAACCAGCGTACAAAATGGTCCATTACAATATATTGCGGTTATATGACCTGCAAATATGTCTACGCCAGGCTAAAAATCAAGTAACCACACACACACACACAGACACACAGACAGACACAGACAGACACACACACACACGCACACACAACACACACACACACACACACACATTCACATACACACAAATAAACAAACAAACAAAAAACAAAACCCAACAAAAATAAAGAAAAAAATCAGAAAAACAACAACAAAAGCAAATACATTCTTTACATGAAAAAATGAAATTATCCAATTAAGCTGAAAGAGATGCGGAAAAATATAAATAAATAAATAAATAGATAAATAAATAAATAAATAAATAAAAACAACATCGCAAACAAAAATTTATTATATGGATTAAATTGACAACCGTTTTTGTAGTTTTTCGAGTTTTATGTCAGGCAGACCAGCAAGCAGCGAGTTACAGTAGTCAAGGCGTGAGAGTATCAGTGCACAAACGACCGTCTTCAGCAAATGGAGAGGAATGTATTGTTTCATTCGATAGATTCTCTTTAATTCAAAATTCAGGGTTTTAATCATCTGGTTGATTTGATGTCCCATGCTGAAACAGTCGTCGAGCACAACGCCAGGGTTTTTCGCTTTGGATGACACACTGATGTGACACTCCCCTCCCCTTCCCCGGTGAAAAGAAAACTTAAAACGCCCCTTCTTTTTCTATTTGTTTAACTATTCTGATTCCTTTTTAAAGACTACAAAAATCTCCAATGCGGCAAAACATGGGTAAAATGATTACATTCGATAGGGACCATGTATTTATGAAAGTGTCTATGATAATATTATATATCTACATTTCACCGTTTATATTTTTCAGAGCAGTATTGTGTCCAAGTATGCATTTGGTATACCGTAATGATATCTACAACCAACACTTCGTTTAGAGATATTAACCAGTACTGAACAAACTTCAAACGTTTTAATAAAATACGATCAAGGGAGACAGTTGCAATAATGCAATTTTCAGTTATTCTATTTTTGTGTTACTTTCATTCCGTATTCGGAACTGGGAGGATGCAACATTTGAAAAAGGACAAAAATGATGCAAATTTCCGTTTTAAAGAGATCCATCCGAAAAATGTACATTCTCTCAGATTCTTGCCCGAAGGATCTTTGACCCAGGGCAAGCAAATGAATCTTCAAGGAATGTTCGTTAATCGCTTCACCTCACCATTTGCTTCTTCGACCGAGTACACGAAAGAGGAACGAAACCATAATTTCAAAACTGGTCTAGAAAAGAATATCAGGAGCAAAGATAAAGACGACGGCAATGGTAATGCTGATGCTCGTCATAACAATACCGGAATTGAAGAGGCCGATGTTGAGACCCATAACCCGCTCAGGAAATGGCTACGTCGTTACCGTGCCCGGGCCAAGGCCACGACGAACGATGTGTGTGATAGGCCCTATCTAGATGGATGCAGCGTTCCATATGGACTCCCCTTTTTCTTCAAACCACTTTTCACGCCGTCCTGTTGGCGGCATGACGTCTGTTACCGTTGTGTGAGTATCACTTCCACTTATTCACAATCATCATCATCGTCGTCGTCGTCATCATCATCATCACCCCCACCACCACAACCATCACCACCACCACCACCACCATCATCATCATAATCATCATCATCATCATCATCATCATCATCATCATCATCATCATCATCATCATCATCATCATCGTCGTCGTCCTCATCAGTATCATTATCCCCATCACCATCATCCTCCTCCTCCTCCTCCTCCTCATCATCATCACCACCATCACCACCACCACCACCACCATCATCATCATCACATCACCAAAATGAATAATAGTAGAGTACTAAGGTGGAGTCTATTTTTGCAAAATTACACTTTCAGTATCTCTCACATACCAGGCTGTGAAAATATTCACGCCGACCTACTTTCTCGATTAGTGTAAACACGTGAGAAGGGTATAACTTAACCTCCCATGCATACTGTTAGTTACCTCGCAAACTATGCCAAATCAGAACGCACAAATTCGATAATTTTATTTGTAAACATGATGACCCAACTTAATGTAACATTGAGTATTGTTTGGATATATATACCATACCCATTCATGATTTGGGAAATCTTCTCTTTATCTATTATTGTTATGAATTTTCACTCATTTATGATTAATAATTGAAATGTCAATATTCCATTTACATTTTCATTCATTTCATTCAGTAAATTACCTTCATATCATCGACTTAAATCATGCTTCATTGCCATCATATTGTTTATCACAATGATTTGTAATCACATTGCCATCATATTGTTTATCACAATGATTTGTAATCACATTGCCATCATGTTGTTCATCACAATGATTTGTAATCACAATCTTTCATTGTTATTGTCACCCATTCATATACCTACGTTAATATAAACATTTCCATGTCTAGTTAATAAATAATTTAATTGTAGCACAAATCATAACAATGGATTAATGCTAGAGTATCATGATAGTAAATTTACTTCCGTTTGTAAAATCTATCTTTCCCATAATGGTTAAAGAGTATATTTTAAACGTGGGTGGGGGGTGTCACAGTAAAGATTGTTCACAATTATCTTATTAAATTTTATTTTATTAAGAACTGAATTCATCTCACTCCAGTTATATTTCGGTAGGCTTAGATAAACTTTACCTTCTAATATTAGATCGTCTTTCCTTTTATAGCCTTCCCTCGAATTAATTTCTAATTAGTGAATACTTTTCGTTCTACATTCTGTCACGTAGCCACTTATTATAAAAGCTGATAGGTCTAACATTTGACACTCCCTTTCTCTCCACAATCTATGCCGGACGGCCAGTCATTCTATTCCTATATATATATTGTAAGATTTTTATCTTTTGGGACTTTGTAGATATTATATCTACACCATTAAGACGCCGGAGCTTTTAACTTTGATTGTATAATCTTCAAGGATCAAACCCAAGCCCGCTGTACTACAATATAACCTCTTACCAATTGCCTGGAAGTGGAATTTTACGAGTCCAATCCTGTTATCAGAGGAATAGATCATCCAAGCCCATCAACTGCCTGGAAACGTAAACTTATGAACCTGACATATTATCATAAGTTACGTAAAATATTCATATCTCTATTTGTAACTGCCACGATCACTGTTTATCTCTTTTAATTAAATTTCATTATTATTTTTATTTCATTGTAAACAAATCGTTAATTGTTTTTCATTTATAGTAACTAGTAAATTCTGGGGCCTCATTCTACATATATCTTTATGCATAGTCGAGTAGCTCTTTACTCACTTGAGACCATGACATTTTGGAGGGGACACATATAAAGAATTGAATTTATTTAGTTACTTATATCTATTTCATCTAACTTTAAAGTTTAAAAACTCTTAATTGCCCCACTTGATCATATTTTAATTGAACTCCCTATTTACAGGATTAATTTTTTTTTCTTTTTCATTTCTTCATTTAAATGGAATAGCAATTTATCCATTCATTCTTTCATTCAAATTGAATAGCATTTTATTGATTCATTCCTTCATCCATTTATTCATTTATAAATCATTCATTCATTCATTGTTCATTCATTTATTTATTCATTCATTCATTCATTCATCCATTCATTCGTTTATTCACTCATTTATCCAATCATTCATACATTTATTCCTCCCTTCATTCTTTCATTCATACATTATCCATTCATTCATTCATCTATTCACTCAGTTTTTCATTCATTCATTCATTCCTTGTCCACTTTGTTATTATATCACTCATTTCATTTTGTTGTTTGCCTCATTCATGAATTGTTTTCAATATGTTTACATTCCATAACGATTCATTCACCTATCATCCAATCACTCAGTGTTGTGAACACATTTTGTAACTATTGTAAATCTTACGATATTTTATTGTTTTGTATTTCAGACATCACTGTTAAACACTCTTCAATGCCTAATTACAATTGTTGAACAACCATTGACCAAGAGAGAGGTCCCAGCCACGAACTGAGTTGGTAGATATATCCTTCATTATTCTCTTTTACATGAGTTGGGCATCACATAGTAACTATAGACATCGTGATTTGTTTTGCATAGTGATTTGTTTTAAATGCATTTTTGGCATATTACTGTTACCGAAAACCACTTATATATTATGTTCTGAAAAGTGAGTCTTTAAAAACTAAATAATAATAAAAGGAGTCTACTAGCCGTCGTGTTATATTTAGTGATAGATAACTTGGCATCCTATTATTGTTATCACACTCTAGTATATTAGCGTCATTGCGAATAATTGTACACAAACTAACGACGAGTCACACACATTGGTGATACATTTTTCGTAGTAACATAGTTTAGAGTACACGCGATTGACACATTGTTATTGACACAAGTCATAATAACTCCGCATTGTATTGACACATTGCTTTATAAGATATAACGATAAAAGGCATCAAATTCAACATACATAATAAGTTGAAATAAGAGAGAGAGATTTCTAAAAATAGAACAGTTCATTCCAGTAAGTGTAAATAAATAAAACAGTCAGTAACAGTATCCTGTCAATATAATATATATAAAACATCGTAACTAATTTATTGCAACATGGAAGCATATAAAAGATACTTAAGTCTCGCAAAGGACTTAGAAATACCCAGGAAAGAATATTTTCATGGTGCGAAGAGAAAGTAAAAGAAGAAAAAGAACATGAAGAAAGAATTCGTAGAGAAGAAAATGAAGAAAGAATTCGTAAAGAAGAAAAAGAACATGAAGAAAGAATTCGTAGAGAAGAAAATGAAGAAAGAATTCGTAAAGAAGAAAAAGAACATGAAGAAAGAATTCGTAGAGAAGAAAATGAAGAAAGAATTCGTAAAGAAGAAAAAGAACACGAAGAAAGAATTCGTAGAGAAGAAAATGAAGAAAGAATACGTAGAGAAGAAAGAGAAGAAAGAGTCCAAGAAAGGGAACCAAAAAGACAAATAGCTTTAGCAGAAGAAGAAACCAAAAGGACCCAAATGATGCTGGAAATTGAAAAAACAAAAACCGGTCATGAAAGAAAACATAATAATAGTGATGAATTTTTCGTGAAACTTCCACGCATGCCAACATACGATGAACGCTCAGACTGCCTAGAATCCTTCTTACACCGATTCGAAGTTCAGGCTAAAGGTTATCGTTGGCCAGAAAGCAAATGGGCCACAGCCTTGATTAACTGCTTATCTGGAGAACCGCTAAAAGTTTTCTATACCTTAACAACTGAAGATGCAGATGACTATGGAAAAATTAAAGACGCTCTACTAAAAAGATTTAGATTAACGGAAGATGGTTACCAGGAAAGGTTTCACACTGCAAAACCGGAAAGTGGAGAAGACTTTAATACATTCGTGAACCGAATTACTCAATTTCTAAATCGGTGGCTTGCGTTGGCAAACGTAAAACAAGACGACTTTGCAGGCCTTTACTATCTCACGCTGAAGAATCGAATCTATCAAGCTTGCAACCCAGATTTAGTCGCATTCTTTAAAGAGAGAAAGCCAGAAAACTTGGACAAATTAAAAATCTACGCAGAAAACTTTAACAGCGCACATCCATTGACACCCCTTAGCAGAACATTAAAGGAACCATACTACGCTGCCGCTGCTCAGAGTCCATGTACACCTAAAGTTCAATACTCAAATAGAACGAGCCGATCAATCACTCGGAACACGCAAGTGAAACAAGATGATCATAGTACCAAACCATGGAACAAACAGTTCAATAGAGACCATAGCCGACCCTATCAAAACAAAACAAGAAATAGCACTGACAATAATACTGAGTATAAGAAACCAACAAACCTATAATTAAATGTCAATATTGTGGAATGAAAGGCCACACAGCAGACAAATGTTACAAAATCGTGGGATATCCGAAAGAACCTGCAAATGCATCACTCCAAACCAGTGTAAATAATCAGACACGAGTAATGTCAGGAGAAAATATAAATGTGTATTGCGTGAAAGGTATGTCACTTTTAACACAAACTCACAAATCAGGATCGCTATTTTTTTGTGAAGGCAAAGCTAATGGAACTGATTGCAAAATATTGAGAGACACAGGATGCAGTACAGTAGGAATAAAAGCATCTTTGATCAATGACGAAGACAAAACTGGAAAAACGGTACAATGCATCACATTCAGTGGCACAGTCGAAACCTTTGAAACAGCTAACGTGTACATAGAAACCCCATACTATACAGGAATAGTGGAATGCTGTATACTTCCCAACCCCGTCGCTGATGTTATTGTTGGCAATATAAAAGGTCTTAAAGACAACCCAACAGATGTAAAAGAATGGTCATTAACCCAAGAAACAGCTTGTCTAGCAGAAACAAGAAAGATGACTAAGACAACAGAGAAGCCAATGACTATTTCTCTTGAACCACAACAATTTGACAGGAACACGTTCATTGAAGAACAGAAAAAGGACCCGACTTTAACATCATATTTCAATATCGCAAACAAAGGGACGAAATCAAAAGTTGAATACATCATTGAAAAAGATATTCTGTTCAGGTTACATAGGAAAAGAAACAAAATAGCTAAACAACTGGTCACGCCGAGTATTTACAGAAACAAAATCCTTGGAATAGCGCACGATTCAATAACTTCTGGACATCTTGGGAGCTCTTCCACATTGAAGAGAATATCCGAGAATTTCACATGGCCTGGAATTACTAAAGACGTCCGAGAATATGTGAAATCTTGTGACACATGCCAAAGAAGAGTCGCAAAAGGCAGAATACCGAGATTGCCATTAGAGACAACCCCAGTTATTGAAAAAGTTTTTCAAAAAGTTGCAATTGACATTATAGGCCCTTTAACAAAATCAGATAGAAACCATACACACATACTAACACTAGTCGATTACGCAACCAGGTGGCCAGAAGCGATAGCATTGAAATCAACTACATCGGATCACATAGCTGAAGCATTGATGACAATTTTTACTAGAATAGGCATACCAAATGAGATACTGTCGGACAATGGACCCCAATTTACATCACATATAATGCATGAAACCATGAAACTCATGGGAATCCAACACTCATTCACAACCCCCTACCACCCCCAAGCAAATGTCTTTGTGAAAGATTTAATGGCACTCTAAAGAATATGTTAAGAAAAGTGTCAGCAAAAAACCAGATGATTGGGACAGATACTTACCAGCAATCCTATTTGCATATAGAGAAATACCCCAAGAATCTACAGGCTACTCCCCATTTGAGTTGATGTATGGACGATCACCTCGCGGCCCGATCAATATAGTAGCCGACATTTGTAAAGGGAATGAGGAGGACAATAACGAAATTATGTTTGCTTACGAATATGTAAGAAACCTGAAAGACAGAATAGAGGATACATGTAAGCTAGCACAGGAATCCGTCACTAAAAAAGCAGAGAAATACAAGGAATACTCCGATCGAAAAAGCAAGTCAAGAAAATTTGAGATTGGTGACAAAGTACTAATACTCTTACCCGATGACTCGAGTAAACTTTTAGCTACATGGAAAGGACCATTCAAGGTATTAGCAGTACGATCTGTGTTAATTACGAGATTCAAATTAACAACACAACAAAGACATTCCATGCAAACATGCTAAAAAAATATTTCGATAGAGACAGATTATCACAACCAATATTTAACCATGTTGAAGCTGCAAATGTAGGATTAATCATCGAAACTCACAGCGATGATGTCGAACTACAACACACCCCACAACACGGTAACTCTAAAAATAGTACAATTAATGACGTCACAATCAATCCTCAACTAAACGAATGTCAGAAACGAGAAATCAGGTCATTATTAGAAAAGTACCAGTCAGTCTTTACAGACGCACCCGGACATACAACATTAGTGGAACACGACATAAAGTTAACCACATCTACCCCTATCAACGTGAAAAACTATCCTATTCCATTTCACGCACGAGAACAAGTTGAAAAGGAAGTTAAGGATATGCTAGATACAGGAATAGTTAGATATTCTTCAAGCCCATACTCATCACCAATAGTAGTAGTGAAAAAGAAAGACGGATCGATAAGGCTATGTATCGACTTTCGCAAATTAAATGAAGCAACAGTGTTTGATGCAGAACCAATACCAAATCAAGAGAATTTATTTGCTGCCTTATCTCAAGCAAAATACATGACAAAATGTGATCTTTCTAGAGGTTACTGGCAGATTCCACTGAAAGAATCATGTAAGAAATACACAGCATTTCAATCACCATTAGGATTGTTAGAATTTAACTATATGCCATTTGGATTATCGACAGCCGCATCGACATTCCAAAGAATGATGCGTATGTTATTAAAAGACATCCCGTCTACACTCTCATACTTCGACGACGCATGTATTTTCTCAAACTCATGGACTGATCACATGACAACCTTAGAATTAGTGCTTGAAGCATTAAAACGTAATTCTTTAACAACAAAACCGTCAAAAACAAGCATTGCATTTTACGAAATTGATTTTCTCGGTCATACCGTTGGTCATGGGACACAGACACCCGAGACAGAAAAACAAACAAAAATCGCACAATTGCAACCACCTAAGACAAAAAAAGAAGTACGCAAAGTACTTGGGCTCCTAAATTTTTACAGGAAATACATTTACAACTTCGCGCACATCGCGACACCGCTAACAAATCTGACAAAGAATGGGTCACCGAACAAAATTGTTTGGACAGAAGTGTGTCAGAATAGCTTTAACCAATTAAAGGCATTACTCTGTTCAGAACCAATTCTTAAATTACCCGACATATCAAAAGAATTTGTTGTAAGAACTGACGCGTCTGATAAGGGCATCGCAGGTGTACTATTACAGGAACATGAGGGAACTCTAATGCCTTGCTTATATGCAAGCAGAAAATTATTGGACAGAGAATCACGATACTCTGTAATAGAGCGTGAAGGACTGGCCATCGTCTTTGCTTTAAAGACATTCAGCAGATATCTACTGCTAAAAGAGTTTGTGGTCGAAACGGACCATAAACCACTCACGTACATAAGAAATAACAAAATGAATAATAGTAGAGTACTAAGGTGGAGTCTATTTTTGCAAAATTACACTTTCAGTATCTCTCACATACCAGGCTGTGAAAATATTCACGCCGACCTACTTTCTCGATTAGTGTAAACACGTGAGAAGGGTATAACTTAACCTCCCATGCATACTGTTAGTTACCTCGCAAACTATGCCAAATCAGAACGCACAAATTCGATAATTTTATTTGTAAACATGATGACCCAACTTAATGTAACATTGAGTATTGTTTGGATATATATACCATACCCATTCATGATTTGGGAAATCTTCTCTTTATCTATTATTGTTATGAATTTTCACTCATTTATGATTAATAATTGAAATGTCAATATTCCATTTACATTTTCATTCATTTCATTCAGTAAATTACCTTCATATCATCGACTTAAATCATGCTTCATTGCCATCATATTGTTTATCACAATGATTTGTAATCACATTGCCATCATATTGTTTATCACAATGATTTGTAATCACATTGCCATCATGTTGTTCATCACAATGATTTGTAATCACAATCTTTCATTGTTATTGTCACCCATTCATATACCTACGTTAATATAAACATTTCCATGTCTAGTTAATAAATAATTTAATTGTAGCACAAATCATAACAATGGATTAATGCTAGAGTATCATGATAGTAAATTTACTTCCGTTTGTAAAATCTATCTTTCCCATAATGGTTAAAGAGTATATTTAAACGTGGGTGGGGTGTCACAGTAAAGATTGTTCACAATTATCTTATTAAATTTTATTTTATTAAGAACTGAATTCATCTCACTCCAGTTATATTTCGGTAGGCTTAGATAAACTTTACCTTCTAATATTAGATCGTCTTTCCTTTTATAGCCTTCCCTCGAATTAATTTCTAATTAGTGAATACTTTTCGTTCTACATTCTGTCACGTAGCCACTTATTATAAAAGCTGATAGGTCTAACATTTGACACTCACTTTCTCTCCACAATCTATGCCGGACGGCCAGTCATTCTATTCCTATATATATATTGTAAGATTTTTATCTTTTGGGACTTTGTAGATATTATATCTACACCATTAAGACGCCGGAGCTTTTAACTTTGATTGTATAATCTTCAAGGATCAAACCCAAGCCCGCTGTACTACAATATAACCTCTTACCAATTGCCTGGAAGTGGAATTTTACGAGTCCAATCCTGTTATCAGAGGAATAGATCATCCAAGCCCATCAACTGCCTGGAAACGTAAACTTATGAACCTGACATATTATCATAAGTTACGTAAAATATTCATATCTCTATTTGTAACTGCCACGATCACTGTTTATCTCTTTTAATTAAATTTCATTATTATTTTTATTTCATTGTAAACAAATCGTTAATTGTTTTTCATTTATAGTAACTAGTAAATTCTGGGGCCTCATTCTACATATATCTTTATGCATAGTCGAGTAGCTCTTTACTCACTTGAGACCATGACAATCATCATCATCATCATCACCATCACCAACACAATTATCATCATCGTCATCATTATCAACGTACATTTTGTGACTAATTGCCTCAATTCGATTTTATGTCGGATTGAATCCAAAAATTTAAAAAAGATTTTTTTTTAATGAAATGGTAAAATGATGAAGAACGAGAAACATTATGAATCTAGCTAGACTAATTCTCCCTAAAAAGACATGACATAAACTTTACCCAAGCTTCACATCTGTGACCCATCGTCTCAAAACGGTATTTTTACCGGGGTGATTTAGATGATAACAATTGAATTTATAGTCATAGTGAGGCTATGTGGTCGTGTGGTATGATACTCGCTTTCGGATCGGAAGGTCCTGGGTTCGAACCTCGCTCGGCGCATAGTTGAGCCCTTAGAAAAGGCTCTTTACTCCTCACATTCTCTCCCCGTACATGTTGAACAAACATGGTCTGACTCTTTCTCGCATCTTTTGTTAAAATGGGATAAAAGCAGCAGGCTTACATTGGGTTATAAACACGTTTTATTTTAAGATTTTCATGTGCTTGTCATTCAAATCCTTCATAAATCAAGGAATTCACTAAGAATAGTTCTGCTATTGTCTGCACCAATTTCGACTTGACCTCATGAGCTTGGGTCACATGGCGAAGTTTTAATATCTCTCTCTCTCTCTCTCTCTCTCTCTCTCTCTCTCTCTCTCTCTCTCTCTCTCACACACACTCACTCACTCACTCTCCTCCACTCCACTCCACTCCTCACTCACTCCTCCTCCCCCCCTCTCTCTCTCTCTCTCTCTCTCCTCTCTCTCTCTCTCTCTCTCTCTCTCCTCTCTCTCCTTTTTTTTTTTTCTTTTCTTCTAATTGTGTAATTCCCCACCATTTTGAGTGGTGATCATAGATACATTAATTATGATTCGTGATCCTTTTTTAAAAATCTGTTTGTTTTTGTTCGTTTTTGATTTATTGTTTTGTTGTAGTTTTTTTTTTTTTTTGTTTCAATTGAGAGGAGGAGTTCTGTTTGTGTGTGTGTTGAGGGGGGGGGGGGGGGGGGTTGGGGATTCTTCTCTCTGTTTTTGTTTTTTTTTTAATTTAAAAAAAAATCATTTTTCATTTCAATTGTGTTTGTGTCGACGTGAACATAAATGCATATCTGACATCCGAACTCAATTATGGGCCTAGATTAATATTGTTATAACGGACAATATTATTTTGCTGTCATTTCTGAGATTTCCATTACAACTATGGGCCCATAATGAATTGGGCTATCAGACCTGCAAATAAGGGCACGTTGGTTTGTGTGTTTTGTTGTTATATCTGTTGCCTATGTTTTTTAAACAGCATAGTACATTAGTTTACTCATTTCTGACCCATCGCTTAACAAAGGTATTATGTCGAAGTGATTTAGATGACGAAAATTGAATGTATAGTCTAAAATAGGAGGCTTGATCACACTTAATATGCTTTATCTATAGAATAAACACGGGGAAGGGGGAGGAGGAAAGGGAGGGGGGGGGGGATTGTGTGGAAAAGACTAAAATTTGATACTTCTCATCATTGCAACTTTAAATTCACTTTTTGACATCTTGTTTATCCCGCCTTAACATCGCCTTGAGGCGATGGGTCACATTTTTAACACACACACACACACACACACACACACATATACACATATATAATATATATATATAATATATATATATATATATATATATATATATATAGATAGATAGATAGATAGATAGATAGATATAGTATATATATATATATATATATATATATATATATATATATATATATATATATATATATATATATATATTTCTTTTCACTCTTGTTATTATTATTAGGTTATTTGTTTTGTTTTTGTTAACAGTTTCCCCTATAATACTCTGACGGTAAATTTTACTTTTTACAATAATTCTCTAACAGGGAATCGATTACGACGTCACCAAGCGTGAATGTGACGTCGTATTCAGGGACAACATGAGACTGGCTTGTGAAGATAAATACTTGAGCATCCCTTACAGCCGTTTGCACCATTCATTTCACAGCACTGAAACTGAAATACGCCAAGACAACGTAGATCAAATGAGAAGATTACACAAGCACAAACAACGAGTTTTGAAAAAGTGTAGAATATTACGACCACAATTTGATCAAATATTGCATGAAAAGATTTCGTTTTTTGTCAATTCTTCATCTTCAAAGAAGTTCAATCGACGCCATTTTGAAATGTACTCCATCTCAATCAAGAGAGAAGTGGTTAAAAAATGGGCTCATCTTCTGCTCGAGAAATTGTTGCCAATTGAGAATGTTTTGAATTCAAAACCAAGCTCAAATCAGACATTATCACAAGCTTCAGATTTAGACAAAGAAATGTCAAATGTTTCATCAAATAGTGGTCATTTCCAAGTTGGGCAAAATTACAACTTTAGATTCAAGAAAGAAAAGGATTCTTCTCGCGATGATCATCATGCTCAGACTAATGAAATCCTGGATACAACATCAAAGGAAAAATTATGTGAATTTGACGATAAAAACAATGATACAGGTTTATTGTGCACTGAAATCGTGTCCGAGTTTTTGGCCAACCATCATCGTAGAGAAAAACCGTTATCAGAGTACAAGCTTTATCTTTCAAGTATTATTTTCTATCTGTTATGCCTCTTTACAAAGGATCTGTATTACTACGCAGTCGTAATATTCGGAGGACCTTCTTTCCGAGATGAATCCGCGGATTTTTGTGGGGATAGCTTTGTGACTCAGTGCTTGCCATCAGAGAGCCAACTAACTCTACATTAGATATGAAATAAATAAGTGATCCCCCAAGTAAGCATTTACATAAGTGGTGTATAATATGTTAGAATTTGAGGGATGTTAAAAGGATTGAAAAAAATAAAAACAACAAAAAAAAAAAAAAAAAACCCAACAACCCGAAAGTACGTTTCAAATGTTTTTGTTGTTCGCTGAGAAAGGGCTTTAAGCCGAACCGTTTCTTGTAGTTAAATGTTTCGTCCTTTTAAATATAACAGTAATAACTATTTTTCCACACTTTTATGTTGATTCATAATATTTGTAAATAAACATACCCTTAATTTTTATTTTGTTATGGTTATTTCATATTGAAAATCATAGAGGATGCCCGGATTCACTGAACTTTTTTGAACTTCATAGAAGTTTATAGAACTAGATGTCTAAGAACTCCAACGCGGGGGAGAGGGGAGGGGGGGGGGGGGCACGACAAGCTCTGTCTGTTGGATAAAAAATAAATGACTGTCAAACGCATGCCCAAAAGAATTTCCCTAATCAAAGGGCACATGAGGCAAATCGCCCAGTTACCAAGATATTGATTCGTTACTTTTCAACTACAATATAAAAATAAATTTTGTACTTAAAGGGCTTTGCAATACAAGGCGATTTTACAAAAACGTTCGATGGGTTTAAAATTAGATTCACCAGGCGTTCTAGCCTATTAACAGTGTGGGGCAAAGATGATTCGGTCATATAACTATATATAAAATATATATATAATTAATATATTTATTAATATATTATATATCAGAAAAGTGAGTGGAGCAGGCACTTATGTTGGTAACAACAAGATATGAAGTGAGTAGAAAAGTGCCAGAAGACAATAGAGAATAAAAAATTTTTTTTTTCGCGGCGGTGGTGGGGTTTGAACCTGCGACCTTATTGGTACGACAACTCCGCCTGGCAGGTGAGAGCGTGGCTCTACCGTGTGAGCTATCCACGAACACAAAATATTCGTTTCAAACCCAAAGTCATTTCTAGATCCCTCTCTCACCCACTTCTTGAGATCGCCGATTCGTTCACCACCATCGCGAAGTAATTTTGACCAGCAGTTAAGCTTAACAGCCAATATTCTCATCACAAACATATAACATAGAAACGATTGAGACATTGAGTATGCTCCGGTGTATGGGGTGAATTTTTAATTCAGAAAAGTGAGTGGAGCAGGCACTTATGTTGGTAACAACAAGATATGAAGTGAGTAGAAAAGTGCCAGAAGACAATAGAGAATAAAAAATTTTTTCGCGGCGGTGGTGGGGTTTGAACCTGCGACCTTATTGGTACGACAACTCCGCCTGGCAGGTGAGAGCGTGGCTCTACCGTGTGAGCTATCCACGAACACAAAAATATTCGTTTCAAACCCAAGTCATTTCTAGATCCCTCTCTCACCCAC
>NC_088366.1:44349540-44377040 GCF_034508935.2 Berghia stephanieae
ATTGCACGAAATTATAAATAAAAATACATTCCAAACTAGGTTTTTATTGAAGTTAAAGCAAAAATGATATCTCAATCGTTTTGATGTTAAGGCTGATAAACTGAATGAGAGTTAAGTTCTACTGATAAGTGATATTTTTTTTTAAAATGAGAACAAGAAGAAAGAGAAGAAAATATTTGTTAAAATCTTACTTTAAACTCGATACCTTTATGGCAAAATGAAAATAAATAAATAAAATAACGCAACCTCTCCCCCCCCCCCTCCCCTCACGCAGATATCTCTCTCTCTCTCTCTCTCTCTCTCTCTCTCTCTCTCACACACACACACACACACACACACACACACACAAACACACATACTTTCCTCTTTTTTTTTGGAAAGTTTCTCTGATTCTCTGCCATGCCTCCCCTCCCCGACAACCGAGGTGGCAACTCTGTGTGAACAAAGCAAGATGGCGGCAGGGACCTCTCTCCTTTACCTGTGCCCGATTGTTGACACTCCAAAGTTTCCATCACCGCACTGTCCAGTACAGTATTGACTGAAATAAAGAGAAAACGCCAGTCTTGCCACACTCAACCCCAAGATCAACTTTAACTGTGTAAATTTAAGAATTCATATTTTTATATATACCTAGTCAAAATCACCAAAAGAAGTAATGAGGAAGTGCGACATTTTGCTGAATGTGCGATTTCATAAAAGACAGGCGAGAGACCCACCAGTAACCTAGTCTCTTGCACACCTTTGATTTATCATGCATTGAGCTAGTGTCAAACAAGATAGTCTAAAACAAAGTACTTATCAAATTAAGTAATATGCCCAACAGAATTATTGGGTTTTTTTTAATCTTTTCATTTCAGGAGAAAGGACAAAAGATCCAACATCATCATCAAGAGTGTGTTCTTGTCACTTCAGAGATGGTGACAAAGCCAACCTGCCTGAATGGTTTGACAGAAATAAAAATAAATTGTTTCCATCAGAGCCAGAAAGAAAGAAAAGAAAAGTGACACAAGGAATTCCCACCCCATCTCAATTGGCACCAACATCAAGAAGTCCACCACCACCACCACCACCACCATCACATCATCATCATCATCATCATCATCATCATCATCATCATCATCATCATCATCAGCTCAACTCTCTTCATCATCATCACAAAGTCCCACCTTTAAAAAAACCAGATTCCTCATCATCATTATTTTCCTCCTCATCATCATCCTCATTATCTTCTCCCTCATCATCATCTCAACTCTCGTCACCATCATCACAGGATTCCATCTTAAAAAAAAAAACAGATTGTAGAACAAGTGAGGATATTTTAAATAGAACAACAAATTTAATTCAAGAACAAGAAATTACAGACAAAAATAAGGAAATAGCTAGCTTTAAAAAACCCAAGTTAGATTCAACGCACTTACACTGTTTCAAGCCTTACAGAAAAAGTTCTTCGAATGGAGACAGGTGTACATTGTTTTAAAATATTTAATATTATTGTTCAATATGTTGAGTGCTTTAGAGGTAACATTATTTATTATAGTGGATGGGAAGTTCAGGAAGAGACAGTTGCATTAAAAGACCAAATTTTCATTATTACACTTATGAAACTTAGACAGAACTACGCTAACCTTCATATTTCACAATTGTTTAGCGTTAGTGAAAGTACTATAACAAATATTATACAAACTTTTATTCATGTTTTACATAAGCCATAAGCTTCTCTTTGAAAATGTTATGAAGGTTACATGCCCTTCTAGACATAAAAATAAACTATCAGCTCCATCATCATTTTTAATTTTCCAAATTGCAGAATGATCATTGATTGTACAGATGACCAAATTGCTATTCCTAAAGAAATGGATAAACAACGGTTAACTTATTCTTCTTAGAGGTCCATGAATTCTGTTAAAGCTCTTGTTGGTCTGAGTCCAAATGGTGTGATAAGTTTTATTTCTAAACTGTATCCAGGGTCTGTCTCGGATAAGGTCATTGTACAAAATTGTGGATTACTAAAACTTTTAATTTTAAGCCCTGGAGATTTAATTTTAGCAGATAAAGGTAATAAAGGTAAAACCCCATCCTGATTCAAGATATTTTACCTCAAGGAGTAACTGTAAATATCCCTCCCTTTTTACATAATAAATTTACTGAAAATGAGATTTTATTAACAAAAGAAATTGCTTCATGTAGAATTCATGTTGAGAGGGCTAATGAAAGACTGAAAAATGTTAACATCCTCTCATATATTCCAACAATGTTAAGAGAAACATCTGATATTATTTTTCAATGTGTTGCAGCACTTGTCAATCCCCAGTCTCTTATTAAGGAGACTGCATTTTGTTAGCTTTGCCATTTATTTTGTACAACACACATATTTTGTTCATCATCATCAAATCACCATTCAAAATAATGGTTTTGTAGGTCCATACATGATTTTACAAGATAAACATGACAAATTATGGCATTGTTGTATCAATGTATGTTCAATGTCATTAACATTGTTAAATAAAACCACACAAATTAGTTTTGGACTGAATCAACCCAAGGCATCATCAAGATAGATCTGTGGAAGTAAAAGAATAAAAGATTCAAATTTAGAGCTGCGACCATGCTCAATAGGCAAAAAACAAACTAATAAAACGTCTGTTGTGGTCTTGTGGTATGACACTCGCTTTCAGATCAGAAGGTCCTGGGTTTGGGCCTCGCTCGGCGCATAGTTGAGTCCTTGGAGAAGGCTCTTTACTCACAATCTCTCACCGTACTCAGGTGTCAAATGAGTACCTGGCCGTTAACAGCGTTGTCTCTGTCCGAAAAAATTGTAATATCGCCCAACAGGCATCATGTCCCGTCTTACATGTTAAATGTTGCTGTTGGCCAGGGACCCCTTGTAAAGCACTTTGAGCACATTTAGTGGATATTACGCTGTATAAAAACTCAATTAAAAAAACAAATTAAGTGATTCTTTCATTCATCTTGCTTTGTTGATAAGGGGGAAACCCGAAACGTCCATTTTATCTGTTTTCGTATATTTAATTGAAGTTCACATTCAATTTCACAATGTTATTGATTTCTTCGAGTTTCAAGCAGCAACATTTACATTACACCTTAACCCAATAGGAAATTTAGTTTACCGTGACTAACACTGGTCTAAATAAATCCTTTATTCATCCCATAGAGGAAATTAATCTCTAGGGTCTATTCCCAGGGAAGACTGGAATAACCGCGGTGCAGCGCCGCAAATTGAGCTAGGGCGAGGTGACTTGCTCAAGGCCACACAGCGCAGCGGCGGGTGAACGAACTCGGTACCTTTCGGGTACGAAGCAAAAACCGTACCGCTGATCCACGCTGCCCCACATGAAGTATGATAAAATGTCTAGCGTGATTGGTGATTGTGATGCTCATATGAGTATTATATTAAAGGTTACAACACGATACTAAATAGTATGTAGTAGACTATAGCAACGAAAATTAGCGAAGCAAGACTAAGACCTCAAAGACTCAAAGTCCGTGGTCCATAAGATAAAAACACAATAGTTCAATGAATGACTCCCTCTCTCTCTCCCTAACTAAAATCGAACGTAAACAGTTAAATCTTTCCATTGGATATACTAAATCTGCCTAAACTCAAAGTAAACTGATTATTGTCCAACAGTAGTTTTACGGAGATGTGAGATTTTGAGAGTGAGAATGAGAAGACGAAATGACTTACCTTCACAGAATACTCTTTATTCTTCATGCTGGCTTGAACTTTGCCGAACATCAAGCCATCTGAGTAAGTGAAAGTCAAAACATGACCTGACTGATGATGATTTTCACCTCGCGAGACACTTTTATGCTCATTGGAGAAGTATTTCATAAGGGCGGTGATGGAAATAGAGTTCGTGTCAGCCATTTTTCTCGACTGTTTAGAGCCAGCCGGTTTGTTGCCATGCGTTGCTGCGCAGGATTACGTCACGACTTAGGAAGCCTATTAAGACAAAATAATGTTACCAATTTCTCCTCATGCATTCGTTAGACTATATCAATAACGACCGTGTTATCTTTACTCCTTACCCAACCAACACCTAGCTTCCCGCCTCTTCATCGCGAACTATCTTATGTATGTATTAGCTTCAGGACGGGCAAGTACGGAATCTGCCCACCCTTCCGTATTTCCTCTATAACTTAAAATTCAACTCTCTCCTTTCTCAGAAGAGTATTTCTCGTATACTAATTCAATTGTTGAGAAAACCAAAATAGTGGTTGTATTTTATATATTTATTTAGTTGTGACTTTTGAATAAAAGTGTTTTGTTTTATTAGACGGAATACAATAGAAAATTACATTGTTTTGCAAAATTATTTTGTCTGGCAATAAAAATACAGCGGTAATTACTTTAAGAATTAAAAAAAAAAGAACTAACAAATTAATTTGTTTAAAAACAAAACAAAAACCCCCCAAAACAACAAACAACACAACAACAACAACAACAACAACAACAACAACAAACAAATAAGAAAACAATTTAAATAAATGAGTTTTGAGAAGCACTAAAGAAAACGAGAAAAAAAAGAAAAGTTTAAATGGATAAACAAATATATAAAAACAACATAAATTAATACTAAATTGATATAAAATTAGTAAATTAATAAATTTAATTCAATACTGGGACATTCCCAAAGTCATTACATCAATGGTACCAGCACAAGTAAGGCAATAAATAAGAAAAAGTTCGTTTGCCAAGATCTCTATTTAGTTTTCACTGGTTAATAGGTAAGGTGGGCTCATTTGAATTAGCCCGACCTAGTACTAGAGAGGCCAGACAGCAAAAATCGGAGTTAGATCGCTGTCAGGCGACGTGACGATGAGATGACGATGTGGGCGGAGTGGAGGGGTTGGGGGGGGGGGGGGGGGGGGGGGGGGGGTGATAAAAAAGAACAGGAGCGTATCCTAGTTTATGCATTACGGGATGCATGGTGATTCGCAATCTATCAAAAATACACACAAATTGATTTCAGTACGAAGTATCAAGTTTAAGTCCTAACTTTTAAAATTATCTAATTTAAATTAGATTATTTAGGACCTGGTAATACAGCTTATAACTTGAAAAAACAGGCTGGTATTTGCCCACCCTGCCCATTATTACCAGCCGTCGTATATAAAAATCGTCACATTCGTTACGATACAACCAACAATTCTTTTCATTATGATTTCTTTTGTACATTACATAATTTAAAGAATTATTTTTGTTATAGTTATAGCCATTTTAAAAAAACTCATTTTGCTGAACAAAATTATGTATATAATTTACTTGTTGGTTTTCTCTTTGAGTAAGAAAATTCTATTTTTGAGTTTCGGGGAAAATTCTGAAAATTGTTGCTAAGGAGAGAGTTACGTTACACACATTAAAATTTATGTGTATCTCTTGTTAAAATTAATTATTACCTTGCCATGGGGGAGGGGGGGGGGTCATTACGCTGTAATCTTAGGTCGTGGAACACACACACACACACACACACACACATATATATTATATATATTATATATATATATTTATATATATATATGTATATATATTGTATATAATAATAATAATAATAATAATAATAATAATAATAATAATAATAATAATAATATAATAATAATAATAATAATAATAATATAATAATAAGAATAATAATAATAATAAGAATAATAATAAGAATAAGAATAAGAATACCTACCAGCCTAGGTTGAATGCTCTACATCTACCCACTCAAAACACATTATAAACAATCGACAGGTTACCGCTGTTCCCGAGGATTAGGGTGTGTGTGTGTGTGTGTGTGTGTGTGTGTGTGTGTGTGTGTGTGTGTAGGCGTGTGAAGACGGTTCAGACGAGGTCTGTCCTGGTGTGTCCCATAGTCTGTGGTCTGTCCAATAAGGGAGTGTAATCTATTCGTCTCTAGATCACCTGATTTCTGAGTGACCCGATTTACTGGAGTTCCCTCGGTAGATTATGACGTTTCAAGCATAATTTTCCTAAAACTAAAATAGAAACACTGCCAGGACCTTAAATAACAGGTTTGTTATTGTAAATATTTTGTTATAGATAGCATCATGGAGCAATTTACTAAATTGGTACTCTTATTTCCGGATTTTACCTCAACTTGAATAAAACATTAATTTGTTCTCGCGTTAAGATTTTTCCCGTTCTTTTCTTATGTTTGCGTGTGTGTGTGTGTGTGAGAGAGAGAGAGAGAGAGAGAGAGAGAGAGAGAGAGAGAGAGAGAGAGAGAGAGAGAGAGAGAGAAAGAAAGAAAGAAAGAAAGAGAGAGAGAGAGAGAGAGAGAGAGAGAGAGAGAGAGAGAGAGAGAGAGAGAGAGAAGGTGTGTGTGTGTTATTATGAGATATTTTGTTTATCTTTAATTTGTATGTGCGACTAAGTGGTCTAGTGGTATGACACTCGCTTTCGGATCGGAAAGTCCTGAGTTCGAGCCTCGCTCGGCGCATAGTTGAGTCCTTGGAAAAAGGCTCTTTACTCACATTATCTCACCGTACTCATGTGCAAAATGAGTACTTGGCCGTTAATAGCGTTGTCTCTGTCCGAAAAAAAGGTAATATCGCCTAACAGGCGTCATGTCTCGTCCTACATGTTAAGTGTTGCTGTTTGTAGGGACACTTTGTAAAACGCTTTAGTTTAGTAAAACGTTTAGTAGATAATGCTCTATATATAAGCTCATTTTTTTTAAAAAAAGGAGATTTGGGGGTCCCGATTGCTCAGTCGGTAAAGCATTCGCTTCGCACGCAAAGAGACTTGGGTTGATCCCAGGTGAAGTTGGGATAATTTTTTTCTGACCCTCCTGTCCAGCCAGCGGTGATTGGGTAGATCGCTCTGTTAGATCTGTAGGTATGACAGAGAGGAAATCTTGACAACATTGTCTTTGCTTGATATGTGACGCAACCACAATCGTATCGCATCGCATCGTGTCGTTCGAGAGCTAGTGCTTTAAAAACCTTTATAAATGCTTTGTGAAAGTTGCATGAATGGATACAATTCAACTTCATTATCTGATAAATGATACAATAATAGATGGCTCTATTAGATCTGTAGGAAAGTCTTAACATGTGATTGAGTAGCGTCCTATCCTAATGGTAGCAATCAATTGCTACTAACTGTCCGTTAACCGCTATAGAAATCGGGATAAACTCCGGCTCCATGGGTCTTATAAGTCTGAAGTGCTGTACTTTGTTTAGCCAGTTAACTGCCGTAATCTAGATAGATACGTTTTTTAAAAATTGGCCAAAAAACTCGTCCTTCAAATATCGATCAATTTAAACGACTCTCATCTTGTCATAAACTTTCAAACCTGGAGGCTCGTGAAGTCCCAGGTTTGAGATTTTTGCTAACGATATTTGGGCGAGTTTTCTGGCCAATTAAAAACAAACAAACAAAAAAAAAAATTAAAAAAAAAAAAAAAAAAAACAAAACAAAAAAAAAAAAAAAAAAAAAAAAAAAAAAAAGAAAAAAAAAAAAAAAAAAAAAAAATATATATATATATATTATATATATATATATATATATATATATATATATATATATATATATATATATATATATATATATATATATATATATATATATATATAATACGACAGTTGACTGATGCACAGGTTATCAAGTCTACCGTGATTTTCTCTTTTTCTTTTGGATATACATCATGACTTACGACACAGTACAGTAATACAGTGGAGTCCATTTATAACGAGTCCTGGAATAACGAGAAGTCTGTTGTAACGGCATCTTTCTAAAACCCCGGTTTTTTTTCTTCTTTATCTTTGTAAAAAAAGTATCGCTATAACGCAATCGGACAAATACGCGAGTCGGTTATAACGGAATAGTGCTGCTGACTGCTGCTGTTGTGTACAACGCAAAAGCGAATAAAACCTGGTCGGTTACGAAATGACATAATGCGTCGATGGTGTGTATAGCGAATGGGATATCCTCAGTGTGCAAACAAACAATGAAGACTGCGTGGAATGAGTTAGGAGGGGAGGGGGAGTTGGAGGGGTAGAAAGATAAGGTAGGCGCATCGCATGAAATACGCTAGCAGTGTTTGCTGTTAGGCATCGTTTACAAGAGCCTGATGTTAGGCAAGATGACTAGATGTAATCACTTACACACCAGTACAATGGCTCTCACTTCTTTGATTACGATGGGGGATGAGTTGTAGGCGGGAGGGGGGGGGGGGGGGGAGACTGTAACCTTAAAATGGACCGAATGAATGCGGGGGGAGGGCATGAGATGTGCAAGCAAGCGGAACAAACTCACGACGTAATGGGATGGGGGCGACATGGTGGTGTTATATGATGCCTTGGGTAGGGGAGAACGCAATTTGCGAGTCCCTTTCTTTCTTATTGCCAACGCCGAGCAGTCAACATCGCTAGCGCTAGTCAGTTTTAATTTAATTATCATCAGTACCAGTCAAGACATATCCTTGTTCAATACACCTTTATAATGGCCTCTAACTCTAAATCATTTATCAAGAAACGCAAATGTTTAACTCTTGAGACCAAAGCTATGTTGATTGAAGAGGTCGATAAAAAGATCCGAACAAAAGCAGAAATTTGTCGGTCGCATGACATCGCTTCAAGTACCTTACACACCATCTTGAAAGATAGAGAAACCATCATGGCGGCGTATACCAGTGGACGATTCCAGCAGGAAAGGAAGAAAATAAGAAAGCCCGATTTTGAAGACGTCGACCGCAGTTTGTTGTTATGGTTCAACCAGGCTAGGAGCCTCAGTGTCCCGATTTCAGGCCCCATCTTAATGGAAAAAGGCAATGAACTTGCAAAAACCCTAGGACACCAGAACTTTGACATGAGCATTGGTTGGTTGAATCGCTTCAAGGCCAGACACGCCATTTCAATGAAAGTTGTTTGCGGCGAATCAGCTTCAGTGTCGACCGAAACTATTGACAGTTGGAGGAAAGGTCAGCTGCAAGAAATCCTGAGGAAATACCAGCCCGGTGAAATCTTCAACGCGGACGAAACTGGGCTGTTCTACAAGTGCCTGCCAAACCGCACGCTTGCGAGACAGGGAGAGGTGTGCAGCGGCAACAAGATTCCAAAGGAGAGAATCACACTGTTAATCGCTGCCAACATGAATGGGACGGAGAAGTTGCCACTCCTCACAATAGGGAGGTTCGAGAAGCCGCGGTGTTTCAAAAACATTAAAGCTCTTCCAACAGAGTATAAATTCAACAGAAAGGCGTGGATGACAAGTACGATCTTCGAGCAATGGGTGCGGAAACTAGATAGAAAGTTTGCTCTGCAAGGAAGAAGCGTCGCACTCATTGTGGATAACTGCTCTGCGCACCCACATATGACTGATTTGAAGGCCATCCAACTGTTTTTCCTGCCGCCAAACACCACAAGTGTACTACAACCCTGTGACCAGGGGATTATCCAATCGGTTAAAGTACTCTACAGAATAATACAAAGAATAATTATAACCCAATACCCAGAGTAGGCCCGCGTAATTATTTCCCTTGAGTTTATTACATGATCTCTTATAACGAGAATCCTGCTATAACGGATTTTTCGCACCAGTCCCATACATCTCGTTACAACAGGATTCCACTGTAGTATGACAACGAGGGCCATGTTGTAGTTAGCTGAATCGGGCGGTTTATTAGCAGATTATAAAAAAAAAGGGAGAAGAAGAAGAAGAAGAAGAAGAAGAAGAAGAAGAAGAAGAAGAAGAAGAAGAAGAAGAAGAAGAAGAAGAAGAAGAGGAGAAAAATGAAGATGAGGCGGGGGAGGAGGGGAAGGATGGTAATGATGATGATGATGATGATGATGGTATTATTATTATTATTATTATTATTATTATTATTATTATTATTATTATTATTATTATTATTATTATTATTATTATTATTATTATATTATTATTTATTATTATTATTATATTATTATTATTATTATTATTATTATTATTATTATTATTATTATTATATTATTATTATTATTATTATTATTATTATTATTATTATCAGGGGCGGTTGGTCACCTTGTATTTAAGGCGGCACAAATCCGAAATACAGTATTAAATTTTATTGGTCTAGTTAATTTAACTAAACTTTGTATGTGTGTGTGTGTGTGTGTGCGTGTGTGTGTGTATGTGTGGAGGGGGGTATTGCTTGTCTTTATGTGTGCATATGTTTGCATATGTGCGTGTATTTGTGTGTGCGTGTATGTGTATGTGTTAGAATATTAACGAGACTTACTCACGTCAATGGCGTGTACTATTTGTACAAGAGGTCCATTCGTCGATCTTTCTGTAAGGCAAAATGGTCTATGACTCGATTAATGAAGTTGTTAATGGATCCTATCGTATCCTTATGGATTGTGATGCAGGTCAGAGCATTGAGACGATCCTGGCCCATTGTGGCACGTGAAGCTGTTTTAATCCTTTTCAGAGTACTAAACGATCTTTCTGCCTCCGCTGTTGTCATTGGTGTGGTAAGCGCTATCTCCAAAAATTTCGTGACTTCAACGAATGTTGTTCCTAATTCAGAGGTGCATATCAATCGGTACAACTCGATCATTGATTCGCATTGAGTAAAGGTATTATTTGAATAAAGAACTTCTAATTCTGTCGTCAGTTTAGGTTTATGAAGAATTGGGTGTAATATGTTACTGCTTCTGATATTAAATTTGTGGGAAAGGAATGAACGAAGGTCGGGAAATTGTCTACATTGAGGAGGTTAAATGAAATGACTGCGTTATGCTGACTAAACCTATCGGTAACTTGATTTGCTATTATGTCGCATGCTTCAATGGCTGCCAACTTATTTTCACTTCTGTCATCTCTTCTTCTTTTAGCTTGATGTTGCTCTTCTGGTAAATATGAACTGATTTCCATCCTAATGGAAGAAACTGCATCCTGAAATGTGTTTATTGCCCTTTCACACATGTGCGAATCAAGTGAGCGTCTCTGGAGTATTCCAAATAATATATCAACATTCATAAAGATTTTGTTGAAAACATTGAGGAAAAAAACGAATGTTTCATTTGTTAAAATGTTTAAAATGCCAGATGCTTTTTGAGTTGTATCATCGTCCCAATCTTCGTCTAATATTTTCTCAAAAAGGCTGATAAGTTCCTCCTTCTGTGCCGCTATACTAGCAATAAGACGGGATTGGAAATTCCAGCGAGTCTCTGAGGGCGTGGGTAGGGCGCGTTGGCAAAATTGACGGAAGGCGTCGACTCGTTTTGAAGAATGAGAGAAAAAAGTGGAAAATGCTATAATGTTTGCAAAGAAAATTTTACAGCCTCTAATACGTGAACACGCTTGTTTTAATACTAAATTTAACTGGTGGGCGTAACAATGAGTAAAAACAGCGTTCGGAAAAGTTTCTTTGAGCTTTGCCTGAACCCCAGAAAGTCGGCCAGACATCACAGCTGCTCCATCATATGTCTGAGCAATTAATTTCTCCTTCACATCTAGTTTCTCAAGAGCTTCCGTCAGAGTTGTTGCTAGTCCGTCAGCTGTCCTATCACTGACTTCAACAAATTCTAAAAACCTTTCAACCAGTTTCCCTCCCTTTAAAAATCTTAAAATAATAACGAACTGTGTACGTTTTCCTGCATCCGTGGCCTCATCTGCTTGAACCGAAACAAACTTTGTATTTGTAATATCACTTTTCAATTCTTCCAAATAAATATTGTACATACAGTTTAGGAGCTCGTTTTGCGTCTCCTTAGACGTATAGCGCGCTACAGTTGCTGTCTCCAAATGATTTGCAAGCAATGGATCATTTTTAGCATCTCGCGTTATAAGATCTAAAAAAACTCCACGATTGTATGATTCAGTGCTTTCATCATGACCTCTAAGGGCTATTTCATGTACACCACAAAACAAAAGAGCATCAATTATCTTGGATAAAACTTGTCTGTTAACTTTCACCTGTTCATTATAACGACTCACAGACGCAGAATGTCCTGTTTCCAACTGATTTCTTATGTCTACAACGTTGAAAAGTTTATATTTAACAGCATTTGTGACATGGCTTTTTGATTCAGAATGTTTCTTCAGTGCCTGCGAGATGTGCGCAATATCACTGAATCCTCCTGTTGTCCACTTAGAGCATACATCACCAAAAATCAAGCAATAAAAACAATGAAGCGTTTTACGGCTTTCACTGGTAGTAAGCCATTCAACAGTTTTAAAATAATCATTATTAAATCGGCGATGTCTCCTCGGTGTGTTAGAAACTAAGTTAAAATTCACTGGTTTGTGTGGACCTAAATCTTTCACCACTATTTTCTCTTGAGGGGATAAGTGTCGGAATCGATTTTCAATTAAAAAATCAACATGGTTCATGATTGGTTACAAATTACAGAAATAACTTTTTAAAATTAAATGATTCAAGAAATTTTCCAAAGATAAAAACAGGGAGGTTTCATAAACAATGACAACAGCGATAAGACATTTTCTCTGAATACTAACGATATGACACACAACTTTAGAATAATTGAAATTAAAAATACACATTAAATTCCAAACGCAAAGCACTTGTTAACTTCACACACAATCAGCGACATCTTTATAATTATACTATTAGTAGTAGACAATGCACACAATACAAGTTGAGTAGTGATAGTTGGGAGTGTGTGGGGATGAAGGACTCCGTTGGGTCAGGGATTTTTATTTATAGAACCATGGGGCTCTTCTCGGTGCATACTTTGTTTACTGTTCTTTTTGATATTTAATATATATTTAAGCAAAACCAACTATGACAAAATATATATTAATTGCCATTCTCTTCATCCGTATATCTTAGTGAAGCAAAGCCTCTTCTTTCAGTGATAAAACTGATATGGTTTTAGTTTATCCCAAGTAGGACCTCAGGGCGTGCATCGCTAGATTGGCCGTCTTGGCCTAATTATTTTAGCAGTGAAAGACAATAGTTAGTTGGGGAGGGAGGGTGGAGGGAGATTGGGGAGTGGTAACTAACTTTCTTCAAGGTACAACAGAGTATAGGATAAGGACAGGACGGCCAAACGAAGACTGGCTCATATAAACAAAAAAACTTCCCCGCCACACCACACCCTCCGCTCATTGTCACCCGCGCAGGCAACGGGGGAAAGATGAAACGTGCCGATTTGACGCCACCTTCGTGGAGCGACGCACGAGTCATCAATAAATATTAAATTCAAAACAAAAAGCAGTATGTGCTAGATTTTTAATTTTATCAAAATTTTAAAATTGAAGTTTTTTGTTGGGTTGACATGCTAATCTACGGAAAATATAGGGCGGCACAAAACAACTTCGCTCTATTGACCGACCGCCAGTGATTATTATTATTAATATCATTATTATTATTATTATTATTATTATTATTATTATTATTATTATTATTATTATTATTATTATTATTATTATTATTATTATTAGGTATTAACAATAAAAATAATAATAATGTTAACAACAAGAACAATAATAATAATAATAATAATAATAATAATAATAATAATAATAATAATAATAATAATAATAATAATATAACATAATAATAATAATAATAACAATAATAATAACAATAACAATAACAATAATAATAATAATAATAATAATAATAATAATAATAATAATAATAATAAAGAAGAAGAAGAAGAAGAAGAAGAAGAAGAAGAAGAAGAAGAAGAAGAAAACAATAATAATAATAATAATAATAATAATAATAATAATAATAATAATAATAATAATAATAATAATAATAATATAATAATATTAATAATAATAATAATAATAATAATAATAATAATAATAATATCATCATCATCATCATCATCATCATCATCATCATCATCATCACCATCATCAAATCCATACAAAATACAGTATTATTTATATAATGTACAAGTCGCCTGGCTTGTTTCCTTTCTGAACTAGAAGCCATATAATATCCGTCTCGGTATATTGTCAGGAAATCACCTACAAGTGAATCTAGTTGGGTTTGGCACTTACGATAATGGTCACCAATCCGGTCAATGACCAAGCGTGATATCACTTGACTCCGTTACACCGTAGGCACCTATCGACCAACACTCCACAATCAATACCATGTTGGACATAATGGGGATATTATATCAGAAAAGTAGGTGGAGCAGGTATTTATGTTGATAATAATTTAATGAAGTGAGTAGAGAAGGAAACAGGAGAATAGAGAATAAAAAATTTGAAGCGATGGGGAGTCGAACCAACGAACCAACTGTTACTCCGAATCTCTTGAACTTGAAATGAAAATTGCCTGTTGATTGTTAGCTTTGTCCTTCACAGGCAGTTAGACATTTATTGTTGCACATAAATGACTATGAAGCGCCTGCAATATGTAATTATTAATCAAATAACCTTTAAAAAAAAAAAAATTATGTTTGGTTTCGTCAAGGATGTGCAAAGTGCATTAATAAATTTAGTTCATTTTTCTTTCACATTTTTTTTTTCAATTAAAGGGAATCAATCAAAACAATTACTTCATCTCATCATTGAAGAGTTATTTCCCTGATAAATGTTAGGATGCAAAGTCGAGACGAACATTTCATGTATGAATGGAAGGATTGAGTGTTAGGTTGATGGCAGAGTGAGTTCATCCGTGGGGAGCAGAGTCGTGACGCCACACCTTCTTCCCCTGTTCCGGTTCAAAACTCCTTGGAAATGCGTAACCAGTCCGCCGGACGAAGGACTTACGATGAATAGGTTACACATTGAATCATATCAGGTGGCATAACCATTCAGTAGCAGGATGTAGAGGCAGCTTTTTTATGATTACGGGGCGTAAAAGTAAAAGAGCAAGGTAGATGATCTCTTTTGATGCTGTGAATTTAGCTAAAATACTCACAACATCCGTCCATATAGCGTACTAACACACAAAACTATTTTATCTTGAACGGCTGTCTAAAAAAAAAACAACAACAAAGAGCTGAGTGACTTCAATTTCGTACTACCTTATTTTGAGGACCAGCATTTATTTAGGCTAGAAAATAAAATACCATAAGATAAGTTGCACAAGGCACGTATCCAGTCCTCCATAGGACTAGTTTTACACTTTCAATGAGATTAGAACATGTATTAACACCACACTGTTGTTTCTTATTGATAGTCATGAATTAGTCGGGTTCGATTCGCAGTGTGATCATAATAATAATAATAAAAATAATAATAATATAATAATAATAATAATTAATAATAATAATAATAATAATAATAATAATAATAATAATAATAATATAATAATAATTAATAATAATAATAATAATAATAATAATATATAATAATAATAATAATAATAATAATAATAATAATAATAATAATAATAATAATAATAATAATAATAATAATAAATAATAATAATGTAATGCTGTGGTGGTGGTGGTGATGGTTGTAGTTGTGGTAGTGATGATGATGTGGTGATGGTGGTTGTAGTAGTAGTGGTAGTGATGATGATGATGTGGCAGTTGTAGTAATAGTAGTAGTGATGATAATGTGGTGGTGGTGGTTGTATTAGTAATAGTGGTAGTGATGATGTGGTGGTTGTGCTTAGTAGTAGTAGTAGTAGTAGTAGTAGTAGTAGTAGTAGTAGTAGTAGTAGTAGTAGTAGTAGTAGTAGTAGTAGTAATAGGCTAGAGCATGAAATTACGTGTAAAAAGTAAAAATAATATGATATAAACACAATTAATTAAGGATAATCCAACATGAAGTAGAAAATATGTATAATATATCACAGTAAAGAGTCCAAAGAGAATAAAGACACGTTGCAACCAAAATAAAATTCAAGCTCTGCGGCGCAGACTGCGCTCGAAACAGTAAAATCGAAAGTGGATCGATTAGGGTTGATCAATAGAGGTGTTTGGGTTTGATGTCTGAAATTATAGTTACAATGGGATAAGACCCTATACTAACTTAAAATGGGATCATCTGGACTTTTAAAAAAATTACATTTGTTATAATCTTTTATGTGTTCTGTCGCGGTGACTCTTTTATTCCGTTCCAGAAAAGACGGCAAATTACTCGGTTCATCGTTACCTCTGACTTTGTTTAGGTTGAGCAACCAAGAATCTATTTTGACCTTCACCTTCGTCCCCTCAACCAATCAGATGTCGAGTTAATTTTAACCATGTAAACAACTTTTTCGAGAAAGTCCCACATGTTTCGCTCTGCTTCATGAAAAATAACGAACTTGTGAGTTGCACCAGTCACCAGTATAAAAGCCGGTTGTTCTCTCCAGCACGTCAAACCTAACCAGAAATCTGCAACGGAATTGACAAAGTCTTGATACAAAAAAACATCTCAGTAGCTGTTATACTCTTTGTGTCTGAAGAAGTCAAGTGAACTTTCTAGCCGATCAGTTTTCATACCTCGGATATCGTTCAAGTTCAAGATTAAAAACCTGTTGTATTGAATTTACTTTTCACTGCATAATCCGGACAAAATAAAGGTAAGTCTTCAACTATAACTATGTTAAGTCTAAAATCGTCCTCTTTTCATGGTTTCCAAATGTAACCCGTAATCATTTTTTTTTTTCGGCATTCAGATTAGGACTGCTTCTCATGTCCATCGTTTAAAGGGGATACGCCGGGTACTCATTTACATGTTAGTCAAGTAAAGTTATACACGTAATGAGAACTTGAACAAGTCTAGCAGTCATCACTATTAATACATATCGACATGCTGCCTTCTGCGCTGCTCAATTTGAATCGACATTATGAAATTTAAAATAAAAAAGTTTTAAAGGCTTTATCATCACAACCCTTGACTTATGTAACTACAGAATTCTTAAGAAATACCAGCTGTCATAGTTTTAAGTGTATATCAGAACATTCGGCTCACGAGAATTTAGATCAGTTCTAATTCAGGACTGAGTTAAGATTTTCAACCCCTTTTAATCATTATCAATATTGTGTTCATAGCTGAGTCATTAAGTTAAGTCAAGCAGAAAATGTTTTATAGACATGAAATAATTGTTACTGACCATTTAAAGTTTAGAGACTAGACTGAACTCTGCTCCATGAACCTTTTGCTACTACTTATAATGTATTGTTTTTAACTTAACTTCATTCTATGTAAAATAATTTTTACCTTCGTAATACTCTTCAACAGTCGTAATGTCACTTCCCTCGTAATAACACATGGTAACTTCGTAACTGGCAACTGGCTCTAAACTATCGGAACAATGGCGGACGCCCTATGAAATATTTCTCCGACGAGCATAAAAGCGTATCCAGAGGAAAAAAACATAAATCTGATCATGTTTTGACTTTTACACATTCTGATCACGAGACAAATGAAAAGTTCTAACCAGCATGAAGAATAAAAGTACCGATTTTCTTTGTTTAGAACCACGATGGCCGCCGTTGGTGGGCGACGTGACATCAGACCATTGAATCATATTGCAAAAAATATGATATAAATATATTCATACATCTGTTTGTGCATTTTTATTTTGCTAATCTTAGTCTCCCATTATATTCCTAAATCACATTTGTGTAGTGGATTGTCATAGTTTGCTCAGTGCTTCGTTTTGCACCGCTGATTTTTATTTTCCCACGTTGACACGCCTTCGGAAAAACAAACAAACAACACTTTGTTTTATTCCACCACCTGCAAGTTATCCATTGTACATCTTTTTCACATCATCATCATCTTGCAATATCCATCGTTCCATATTATCAGGTGCTTTGACAGTGGAGTACTGTACCTAAGAGACAATTATAAGACCAGAAAATACGAATCTCCATAATTGTCAATCATTTTATTAATGCCCACATCCACTCTAGCTTGACGTTTAAGTGGTCCACTGCACCAACTACATGTTGTTATTTCACAAAGGGTAACAGATTGTGCTTCATGGCACATATATGTTGATATGATAATCGGCTTGCAACCTGTAGGTTTGATATTTGAATCCTTCTGTGGGTGTTGCAAAGTAAGAGGCTCTTTGCTCACAAGTACTTTCCATACTCAAGTGTAAAATGAGTACCCGGTCAATACGGAGTTGCTCCTAAAAAATGGGTATAATTGTTCCTTGCCGTTTGCTCGCCTCAACTTACATATTTAGTGTAATTAGCTTTGGAGCCCTTGTAAAGTGCCTTTAGCTCATATTGTAGACATTGCACCATATTAAAGCTCACATTTTTAAAAGAAAAAAAAATGTTATGTCATGAAAATTTAAATGTATGTTGTGGACGACATGACATCTGAAAATAAGAAGTTAGCAAAGGGACTTTTGAGGACTGCCAGTTATATTTGACTGACCTTTGATTCATGCTTCAGTAAATTACTTTTTTTTTCTCTCTCTCTTTTCCTTTCTCTTCAGATGACAAAATCCCCTGCTGTTGGAATCGACCTTGGCACGACCTACTCGTGTGTAGGTGTGTTTCAGCATGGCAAAGTGGAGATCATTGCCAATGACCAGGGAAATAGGACAACGCCCAGCTATATTGCATTCACTGACTCGGAGAGATTAGTGGGAGATGCAGCCAAGAACCAGGCAGCCCTCAACCCAGCCAACACCATCTTTGATGCCAAACGACTCATTGGCAGGAAATTCACTGACTCTAGTGTGCAAGGTGATATGAAGCACTGGCCATTCAGAGTAGTTCAGGATGGTGGAAAGCCAAAGATCAAAGCAGAATATAAAGGTGAAGACAAGGTATTTGCTCCAGAGGAGTTAAGTTCCATGGTTTTAACGAAAATGAAGGAAACTGCGAGGGATATTTGGGTCAGGCTGTGAAAGATGCTGTGATCACTGTCCCTGCATACTTCAATGACTCACAGAGACAAGCTACTAAAGATGCCGGGGTCATTGCTGGTCTCAACGTTTTAAGAATCATCAATGAACCCACTGCTGCTGCTCTGGCTTACGGATTGGACAAAGGTATGAAAGGAGAAAAGAATGTTCTCATATTCGATTTGGGAGGAGGTACCTTTGATGTCAGCATTCTCACTATTGATGAAGGCTCCATGTTTGAAGTAAAGGCAACTTCAGGAGACACTCACTTGGGAGGAGAGGATTTTGATAACAGACTGGTAAAACACTTTACTGAGGAGTTCAAAAGAAAATATAAAAAAGATATGGCTAACAATGCAAGAGCTATGAGACGTCTCCGAACAGCTTGTGAACGTGCGAAGAGAACTCTGTCCAACAGTACTGAGGCTTCCATTGAGATAGATGCTCTTTTTGAAGGTGTAGACTATTACACCAAGATCACAAGAGCCAGATTTGAAGAACTATGCGGGGACCTGTTCCGTTCAACACTGGAACCTGTGGAGACGGCTCTTCGAGATGCAAAGCTAGACAAATCTAAAATCAATGAGGTTGTCCTTGTGGGAGGATCAACAAGAATCCCTAAAATCCAAAAACTACTTTCAGACTTTTTTGGTGGTAAAGAACTGAACAAATCCATCAACCCAGATGAAGCTGTGGCTTACGGGGCTGCAGTTCAGGCTGCAATTCTTACGGGTGACCAAAGTGACACCATTAAAGACGTTCTACTGGTAGACGTGGCTCCCCTCTCCTTGGGTATTGAGACAGCAGGAGGCGTCATGACCACTCTCATCAAACGAGGCACTACCATCCCAACTAAAGCTTCCAACACATTTACAACTTATTCTGACAATCAGCCAGGTGTCAGCATTCAAGTTTATGAAGGAGAGAGAACTATGACTAAGGACAATAATAGCCTTGGGAAATTTGAATTGAGTGGAATTCCTCCAGCTCCTCGAGGTGTCCCACAGATTGATGTAACATTCGACATTGATGCCAATGGAATCCTTAATGTCAGCGCCAAGGATAAAGCCTCAGGAAATACCAACAAAATCACCATAAAAAATGATAAAGGACGTTTGTCTCAGGCAGAGATAGATAGAATGGTTTCTGATGCAGAGAAATTTAAAGAGGAAGATGAGAGACAGAAGGAAAGAGTTTCTGCCAGGTACAATCTTGAAAGTTACATCTACAGTGTCAAACAAGCCCTGGAATCAGCCCTGGACAAACTATCATCTGAAGAAATTGACCAGGCACGGTCTGCATGTGACAAAGAATTGAAGTGGCTTGATGGAAATTCTCTGGCAGAAAAGGAAGAATTTGAAAGTCACTTAAAAGACCTACAAAGTATCACAACACCTATCATGACAAAGTTGCATTCACATGGTCAAGGACAGCAAAATGGCACTTCATCTCAAGGTCATGGCGGGCCAACTGTTGAGGAGGTTGACTAAATTCTTTGACCAGTGTATGTCTGTGTGTAAACAAATGTATGAAATGTAATAGATAGCGCTTGAAACAGGAGATTGAGTGAGTGAATGATACCGACTTAGATTATGTGGAGTGATGAAGTAAGCAATAGATAGGTAGATGGATAGAGAGATATAGAAAAAAGAGAGAGAGAGAGAGAGTAGAGAGATATAGAAAAAAAAAGAGAGAGAGAGAGAGAGAGAGAGAGAAGAGAGAGAGAGAGAGAGAGAGAGAGAGAGAGTTCAAATTATTAGATCTTAACACTTGCTTTGTTTACTCAAAATGCTTTCATTGGTTGTTCATTTAAAAAAAGATATTATTACAAAACAATTTTCTTATTTACTGCTGAGTTTTTAAGCTTAGTTATAAATTGCAATTTGTTTGCTACCTCTAAACTTAAGCATTTCATATCGTTTAAAAATAATATCAACGCTTGTTATCTTTTTCTTCTTTGAAATTCTTTAACATTTATTTGTTATTCTAGTCAATGATGCATATTGTTATCATTCCATCCATTTACATACTTTACCTCATATTTTATATTTCCATGTTTTGTTGTTCAATAATAACTTCACGGAGACGCAAAGTTTGTTCTTACATTTCATTCTTTTGTTAAAAGTAAAAGTGTATTAATTTTTAAAATAGAGATTTGATTTTATGTCATAAATAACAATTTAAAATACAATGTGTAATAGATTAACTCAACCTTGTAAGGCATCTATTGTGGAATATAAAACGTTAAAAATATGTGAGAGTATGAATTGAATTCGTACGTTGTTATGAATTTATAATTCAGAGAAGGATGCATAGGCACAGTAGCGAACAATAATTACAGTAAATTTTTGTCAAATTAACTTTAAATTCAAATAGTTCGAGCTCTTTTTTCTTGTCCCCATTTTATAAGATTATTCATTTCATTGTCCACAGTTACAGGATCACGATCACCTGTCTCTGTTTTTTTTTTTTTAATGATCATAAGATTGGAGGGAATAATTGGACAAGCATTTGATAATCCGCTGTTAATATTAATTTATAAAAAGGAAAATGGAATTCTTGTTATACTAATCATTTGGTAATGCAATGCTCATGTATATTTATTATTCAACTTGTTGTTGCTTATGAGATGTTTAAGCTTTTTTTTATTTTATTGTATTTTGCTACCTACTTTTTGTAATAAAGTTGTTAGAAAATTATCTAAGATTGTCCAATTACTCATTTGTCTACTTGCTTAATTGTTCTTAGGTCTAAAAACAATGCATTATTATATGGCAACTAAATAATCGTAACCATTGTTATGCACCTTGATGATAATCTCTTGCTTGGTGGGATTCCTGACCTCCCATAGTGGGCAGGGAGGCACTGTCTTCTATCCCCTATATATTTTCCAACATGCTTTCTGCCTTTGTCTTGGAATGAGATTACTTGGCTTTGTCCTGGCCGTGGCCGGATATCCTGGCTGGGAGGAAACAGTCAAATGTATAGTTAGGGTTTTGGAGATGATATTTTTTCCTTGTAAATCATCTCTCTGTTACGCACTGTATTATGTTTTGTATACATATGAGATATGATTTGTAAACATTTGAGTGTATTCCTCTTCTTAGTAGAGACCTGTGCTTGTGTCTGGGTGAGACTTTAAGGTGATCTCATACTTTGATAGTGTGCTCTTGAAATCTACCTCTGTTTCCTATTTGAACCAATTCCCCTTTGTCTTCCCTTTTCTTAGGTGCTTTAATTGAAATTCTAGAACTTATTACTATCCCATTTTCTTCCTTTTTACTGGCGCTGATATGACCTTAATGTGTTGCAAGCTCCTTAAAACCATTAAAAACAAAGTTCTTAGCTCTAAAAACAATGCATTATATTGCAACTAAATAATCATAACCATTGTTATGCACCTTGATGATAATCTCTTGCTTGGTGGGATTCCTGACCTCCCATAGAGGCAGGGAGGCCCACACTGTCTTCTATCCCTCTATACATTTTCCAACATGCTTTCTGTCTTTGTCTTGGAATGAGATTACTTGGTTTTGTCCTGGCCGTGGCTGGGAGGGAAGCAGTCAAATGTATTGTTAGAGTAATAGGAGATGATATATTTTTGTCGTGTAAATCATCTCTCTGTTATGCACTGTTATTTTTTTGTTTTATTTACATATATATCATGGTTTCTGAGTGGGGTTCCGGACCTCCCACAGTGGGCAGGGAGGTAGGTACTTCCTGTGTCTTCTATCCCCCTACATATGTTTTTCAACATGCTTTCTGTCTTTGTCTTGGAAAGAGATTACTTGGTTTTGTCCTGGCCCTGGCCGGAAACCTTTGCCGGGAGGAAACAGTCAAATGTATAGTTAGGGTTTTGGAAGATATATTTTGTCTTGTAAACTATCTCCCTGATGTGCACTATAATTTTTGTTTCACACACACACACACACACACACACATATATATATATATATATATATATATATATATATATATTTATATATATAAACATTTGGGTTTGAGTGTGTTCCTTTTAGTGGGGACCTGTGCTTGTGTCAAGATGAGGCATATTAGATGATCTCAGACTACATGAAGCTGATTGTGTGCTCTTGGAATCTACATCTGTTTCCTATTTGAACTCATTCCCTTTTGTCTTCCTTTTTCTGGATATTTTAATTGTAATTACAGAACTTTTTTCTCTCCCATTTTCTTCCTTTTTACTGGCGGTGATATGACAAATGTGTTGCAAGCTCCATAAAACCCTTAAAAACAAACATTAAAACGTATTATGGTTAGAAAACATTTGAGTGTGTTCCTCTTAGAGGGGACCTGTGCTTATTTCAGGATGAGACATTTAGTGATCTCAAACTAAGAGGTACACTGATTGTGTGCTCTTGGAATCTACACCTGTTCCTTAATTCCCCTTTGTCTTAGGTGTTTTTCAAGCATTTTTCCCTTTTTACTGGCACTGATATGACCTAAATGTTGTAAGCGCCATAAAACCCTTAAAAACAAACAAAAAAAAAAAAAAACTTGGGGAAAGACTATTTGCATACTTCTCTGTCCCTGGCAGTGATTTGGTTAGCTTAGTCTGTTAGATTAAGTGGAAAGTATTTTGCATAAGACTAGCATCCTACCCAAAAGGTAGCAGTAGCAAGCAATTGTTACTATCTGGTTAACGTTTCAGAAACATATACACTGTAATCCGGGTCTATGGTTCTTACAGTGACTACTAATTTTGTCAGGAATCCTGTGTCTGTGACTGGGTTGGAATTGAAGTAGTCTCAGATCAGAGACATGGATATGCTCTGAAATTTACCTCTGATTTCTGCTTGAATTAGTCTTCTTTTTCTTTCTTTTTCTTGAGCGCCTGTCAGAGAACTATGACTATCCCATCATCTTTTAACGAATACTAAAATGAAATTGAAATGTAGCAATGACCCTAAATGTCTTTAAAAAGAAGTACAGGAAAGGCACCCTAAATGTGCTTAGAAGAGAGTTCTGTCCAACAGCAGTGGGACTTTCATTGAGATGATCTGTTTGAAGGTGCAAACTTTTACACAAGATCACAAGAGCCAGATTTGAAGAACTATGCAGTGTTCCTTTCAACACTTTGCGAATACTTTGCCTCTTCGGGCAATTGGTTGATGAGCTTTGGACGGATCTCTCTCTTCATTCCTGGGTGGGGTCTTTTGACATCCTATGGAGGGCAGGCGGTCCCTTGCTGTGTCTTCTATCCCCCTTTATCTATTTTCGGAGTTGCATAACAGAGAAATGATTTACAAGGAAAAAAATATCATCTTCCAAAATACTAACTATACCTTTGACTTTCCCTCCCCCCCCCCCCCCCCCCCCCCCCCCCAGGGCCAGGACAAAAGCAATAATCTCATTTCAAGACAAAGACAGAAAGCATGTTCGAAAACATATAGTGGGATAGAGACGGCACAGAAAGTGCCTCCCTGCCCATTTTGGATGTCAGAGTCAGAAAACCCCTCCCAGGAACCTAAAAGCCCCATCTACAAATCATCATAGGATCCCGCCAAAAAGTGAACTCTCAAATTACATATCAATATGTAAAATATACATGTAAAGTGTTGATTTAAGAGAAAAAAAAAGATAAATCAGACCAACTATCTCCATATCAGCAAAGGCCACCCGGCAGGGCCCAGGTGAAACCAAATAGTCTCAATCTAGTTAGACATAAAGGAACATGGAAAGGGCAATAAATGGTATTCGGGGATAGAAGAGGAAACTATGAAGAACCCACCAGGCCAGGGTCAACAATGTTCTCTCGCCCTAAACCAGTTAAAACAAATAAAAATAGTCAAGTGGAATGGAAGCTAAGCTTAAATTTAATTAATGAAGACAAATGATGTGTATGTTTTGGGTTTCCCGTTTATAATCAAAACACGAGAAATGAAACACTAAAGATGACTGCGGGTTGAGAAGATGGCATTGTTAAGGCTGCCATTACATTTGACTGTTATTTATTTCTTTGAGCATTAAGCTGCAATGTTTGCATTAACTCACTCAAACCTAACAATGACTATCTCAGTATTTCGCCCAGGTTACTTTAAACCCATCAATATAAAATACACATTTTTCTGAGACTAATTCATGATGAAAGCCAGTGGCTCTGATTGATTCGAAGTGGAATTCCAACAGAAGCTGTTAACATCATTGGTAACAAAGGTAGAGAAAAAAAATATTGCTACAAGTGTTTTTTTTGGAGGACTGCATTGCATTACTGATATATTTTGAACATCAGTTCTTTTAAAAAAAACTGACAATAACAAAACCAAGTGGTATGTGAATCAAACTTTAATAAAAGATGATATCCTGACATTAGACACAGACATGACAAAAACATTGTAGTACAGGACACCTTACACAAATCAACCATGGCCGACTTAATGTTGTTTTTTTCTCTGGCTAGTCCTAAAAATTTTTTTCACAAAGATAAAATTTTGTACATGAAGCACCATGCTCTCAGTTTAAAAATGATAAAAGTTATTCTTTATGATTGAAGAATTCGAAAATCATAGTCATCATTAGGACTAGCTGGAGAAAAAAACAACATTAAAAGTTGTCCTCCTTATATGATGAAAAGTCACTATAAATGGGCGAAATGTGCAGCATTGACTGGTGTAGCTAATCTTATGAAGGGTAGTGATTATAATGAAAATAGATTTCTTGTCAAGCCTTGTTCCATTATGTTTACACCGACTACACGGCTTGGTTGTTTATTGGGGCCACACTGCATTTTGTGAATGATTTATGTGAACGTTAGATTTGATGTTGTTGAATAATCTGCTAGTAGTTGTGTGGTGTATGACAAACAGGAAGCACAGTGGTGTATCTCAAGTATCTGTTGTGGTACACTGCAGAGACCACTAGTCTGCAGCAGTCCTCTTGAGAGGTGCATGGATAAATAAATCATTACTATTTTTGTATTACCAGTTTAGATGAAACTAAATCATTTCCTTTTCTAGGCGACTTATACTATGTGAAACTTCTTTTTCTGTATTCACACAGATCAAATAATCATGAAGCAAACAACAACAAAAAACAAACGACTTTGGGAAAAAAAAGGGGAAGGCGACATCAGCTTCTTCTTGCTCGCCAAAATCGATCAATAAAAAGTACATCCTCATCACCTAGTCTACCTTCTCCACAACCTAATTCGTCAGCGTCGCCATCCCCCCATCAACCTGAAATGCAAGACACAGAAGACCAGAAAATAGCTTTTGGAACATTGCATTCTTCAAACAACGCAAAATGCAAATGAAAGTGCACACTCAGTCATCTGGGATCGATGCCCAAAACACCAGTTCGTCAACAGAAGTCGACTCTTGATTGCTGTCTCTGTTGGGGTTGCAGAGTGCAACTTTGGTGCAACTGCCTCACACATATTTTTAGAAAAACAAAGATTACCGATTGGTGGCGGTGGGGAGACGGTGCGTCGTGGTAAAAAGCATGACCAGACAAGAACAGTTAAGTCGGATGCAGCAGCTACAGAAAAAGCACGCAAACATCGCCAGATCAAAGCAGAGGCCAAGCAGAGGGAGGGGAAGAGACTTATTGAGGTCCATGGACAGTTTTATGCTACTGGCAATGGGGACTAGATGTTGGGTTCAATTTTTAACATTTTTTCTTAGAGGGTTGGGTTATCAATTCTGACTGTGTTGTTGTCACAATTATCTTAGTTTATTTTACTTTTATTGAAAATAATGACAACGTCCTAAAGTTTCAGAATATATATGGTTTAGTGCTTAATATATGCGTCTGGCCTCAGATTTGGGAATTTGAATTCTTTTTTTGCGTTTTTCTCGAAACGTCATTTTTTACTAATTTTACCCAATATTTTGAGTAGAATTCTAAGAGTTGAAACAAGAACAGGCTGATATTTTAACACAATGTTAATTAAATGTGCCTGTTTGTATGTAAAGAGATTTTGTACTTATTTTATATGGTTTTTGAGTTTGAGGATGTTTTATATGTCGTAGCGTTGAAAAATCGGATAACCAAATAATATAGCCAAATAAGCCAACTTTGAGGCTTGATATTTCACAATTAAATTTAAATAATTGAATTCTGATTCTGTAAGGTGTTAAAAGACGACTACATGAGTTGTCATGTGGAATATTATGACTTTGATATGAATGGTTTGTGAGTTCTACCCAACACAAACCCCTTTAAAAATGTTGAGTCGGCATTTTAATTAGGTCACTACGAGCAAGAAAGATATGAAAATTTATTTTTAAAGGTTTAGGGTAGTTTATATCAATCATTTTATCCCATAAATGCATACAAACATGCAAAAAAGCAAGAAAATTAGAGAGAGAGAGAGAGAGAGAGAGAGAGAGAGAGAGAGAGAGAGAGAGAGAGAGAGAGAGAAGGAGAGAGAAGAGAGAGAGAGAGGAGAGAGAGAGAGAGAGAGAGAGAGAGAGAGAGAGATGTGTGTGTGTGTTATTATGAGATATTTTGTTTATCTTTAATTTGTATGTGCGACTAAGTGGTCTAGTGGTATGACACTCGCTTTCGGATCGGAAAGTCCTGAGTTCGAGCCTCGCTCGGCGCATAGTTGAGTCCTTGGAAAAAGGCTCTTTACTCACATTATCTCACCGTACTCATGTGCAAAATTAGTACTTGGCCGTTAATAGCGTTGTCTCTGTCCGAAAAAAAGGTAATATCGCCTAACAGGCGTCATGTCTCGTCCTACATGTTAAGTGTTGCTGTTTGTAGGGACACTTTGTAAAACGC
>NC_088366.1:44382040-44414540 GCF_034508935.2 Berghia stephanieae
ACGAGACAAATGAAAAGTTCTAACCAGCATGAAGAATAAAAGTACCGATTTTCTTTGTTTAGAACCACGATGGCCGCCGTTGTTTGGGCGACGTGACATCAGACTATTGAATCAAATTGTAAAAAATATGATATAAATATATTCATACATCTGTTCGTGCATTTTTATTTTGCTAATCTTAGTCTCCCATTATATTCCTAAATCACATTTGTGTAGTGGATTGTCATAGTTTGCTCAGTGCTTCGTTTTGCACCGCTGATTTTTATTTTCCCACGTTGACACGCCTTCGGAAAAACAAACAAACAACACTTTGTTTTATTCCACCACCTGCAAGTTATCCATTGTACATCTTTTTCACATCATCATCATCTTGCAATATCCATCGTTCCATATTATCAGGTGCTTTGACAGTGGAGTACTGTACCTAAGAGACAATTATAAGACTAGAAAATACGAATCTCCATAATTGTCAATCATTTTATTAATGCCCACATCCACTCTAGCTTGACGTTTAAGTTGTGCATTTGAATGGTCCACTGCACCAACTACATGTTGTTATTTCACAAAGGGTAACAGATTGTGCTTCATGGCACATATATGTTGGTATGATAATCGGCTTGCAACCTGTAGGTTTGATATTTGAATCCTTCTGTGGGTGTTGCAAAGTAAGAGGCTCTTTGCTCACAAGTACTTTCCATACTCAAGTGTAAAATGAGTACCCAGTCAATGCGGAGTTGCTCCTAAAAAAATGGGTATAATTGTTCCTTGCCGTTTGCTCGCCTCAACTTACATATTTAGTGTAATTAGCTTTGGAGCCCTTGTAAAGTGCCTTTAGCTCATATTGTAGACATTGCACCATATTAAAGCTCACATTTTTAAAAGAAAAAAGAATGTTATGTCATGAAAATTTAAATGCATGTTGTGGACGACATGACATCTGAAAATAAGAAGTTAGCAAAGGGACTTTTGAGGACTGCCAGTTATATTTGACTGACCTTTGATTCCTGCTTCAGTAAATTACTTTTTTTTCTCTCTCTCTTTTCCTTTCTCTTCAGATGACTAAATCCCCTGCTGTTGGAATTGACCTTGGCACGACCTACTCGTGTGTAGGTGTGTTTCAGCATGGCAAAGTGGAGATCATTGCCAATGACCAGGGAAATAGGACAACGCCCAGCTATATTGCATTCACTGACTCTGAGAGATTAGTGGGAGATGCAGCCAAGAACCAGGCAGCCCTCAACCCAGCCAACACCATCTTTGATGCCAAACGACTCATTGGCAGGAAATTCACTGACTCTAGTGTGCAAGGTGATATGAAGCACTGGCCATTCAGAGTAGTTCAGGATGGTGGAAAGCCAAAGATCAAAGCAGAATATAAAGGTGAAGACAAGGTATTTGCTCCAGAGGAGTTAAGTTCCATGGTTTTAACGAAAATGAAGGAAACTGCTGAGGGATATTTGGGTCAGGCTGTGAAAGATGCTGTGATCACTGTCCCTGCATACTTCAATGACTCACAGAGACAAGCTACTAAAGATGCCGGGGCCATTGCTGGTCTCAACGTTTTAAGAATCATCAATGAACCCACTGCTGCTGCTCTGGCTTACGGATTGGACAAAGGTATGAAAGGAGAAAAGAATGTTCTCATATTCGATTTGGGAGGAGGTACCTTTGATGTCAGCATTCTCACTATTGATGAAGGCTCCATGTTTGAAGTAAAGGCAACTTCAGGAGACACTCACTTGGGAGGAGAGGATTTTGATAACAGACTGGTAAAACACTTTACTGAGGAGTTCAAAAGAAAATATAAAAAAGATATGGCAAACAATGCAAGAGCTATGAGACGTCTCCGAACAGCTTGTGAACGTGCGAAGAGAACTCTGTCCAACAGTACTGAGGCTTCCATTGAGATAGATGCTCTTTTTGAAGGTGTAGACTATTACACCAAGATCACAAGAGCCAGATTTGAAGAACTATGCGGGGACCTGTTCCGTTCAACACTGGAACCTGTGGAGACGGCTCTTCGAGATGCAAAGCTAGACAAATCTAAAATCAATGAGGTTGTCCTTGTGGGAGGATCAACAAGAATCCCTAAAATCCAAAAACTACTTTCAGACTTTTTTGGTGGTAAAGAATTGAACAAATCCATCAACCCAGATGAAGCTGTGGCTTACGGGGCTGCAGTTCAGGCTGCAATTCTTACGGGTGACCAAAGTGACACCATTAAAGACGTTCTACTGGTAGACGTGGCTCCCCTCTCCTTGGGTATTGAGACAGCAGGAGGTGTCATGACCACTCTCATCAAACGAGGCACTACCATCCCAACTAAAGCTTCCAACACATTTACAACTTATTCTGACAATCAGCCAGGTGTCAGCATTCAGGTTTATGAAGGAGAGAGAACTATGACTAAGGACAATAATAGCCTTGGGAAATTTGAATTGAGTGGAATTCCTCCAGCTCCTCGAGGTGTCCCACAGATTGATGTAACATTCGACATTGATGCCAATGGAATCCTAAATGTCAGCGCCAAGGATAAAGCCTCAGGAAATACCAACAAAATCACCATAAAAAATGATAAAGGACGTTTGTCTCAGGCAGAGATAGATAGAATGGTTTCTGATGCAGAGAAATTTAAAGAGGAAGATGAGAGACAGAAGGAAAGAGTTTCTGCCAGGTACAATCTTGAAAGTTACATCTACAGTGTCAAACAAGCCCTGGAATCAGCCCTGGACAAACTATCATCTGAAGAAATTGACCAGGCACGGTCTGCATGTGACAAAGAATTGAAGTGGCTTGATGGAAATTCTCTGGCAGAAAAGGAAGAATTTGAAAGTCACTTAAAAGACCTACAAAGTATCACAACACCTATCATGACAAAGTTGCATTCACATGGTCAAGGACAGCAAAATGGCACTTCATCTCAAGGTCATGGCGGGCCAAATGTTGAGGAGGTTGACTAAATTCTTTGACCAGTGTATGTCTGTGTGTAAACAAATGTATGAAATGTAATAGATAGTGCTTGAAACAGGAGATTGAGTGAGTGAATGATACTGACTTAGATTGGGTGGAGTGATGAAGTAAGCAATAGATAGGTAGATGGATAGAGAGATATAGAAAAAAGAGAGAGAGAGAGAGAGTAGAGAGATATAGAAAAAAAAAAAAAAGAGAGAGAGAGAGAGAGAGAGAGAGAGAGAGAGAGAGAGAGAGAGAGAGAGAGAGAGAGAGAGAGAGAGAGAGAGAGAGAGAGTTCAAATTATTAGATCTTAACACTTGCTTTGTTTACTCAAAATGCTTTCATTGGTTGTTCATTTTAAAAAAGATATTATTACAAAACAATTTTCTTATTTACTGCTGAGTTTTTAAGCTTAGTTATAAATTGCAATTTGTTTGCTACCTAATGTGTTTGCTACTTCTAAACTTAAGCATTTCATATCGTTGAAAAATAATATCAACGCTTGTTATCTTTTTCTTCTTTGAAATTCTTTTAACATTTATTTGTTATTCTAGTCAATGATGCATATTGTTATCATTCCATCCATTACATACTTTACCTCATATTTTATATTTCCATGTTTTGTTGTTCAATAATAACTTCACGGAGACGCAAAGTTTGTTCTTACATTTCATTCTTTTGTTAAAAGTAAAAGTGTATTAATTTTCAAAATAGAGATTTGATTTTATGTCATAAATAACAATTTAAAATACAATGTGCGGGTGGTTGGATGGGAGCATCACCCTTGAATCGTATACCTATGATGTTCGCATGGGTGTACGATCCGATAGTGATGTCGTTTCTTCTTCTCTTTACTAGCCTATCCTGCTTCTTTGGTTTGTGATTGTATTTTTGACAGGGGATATTTTTTTTTCTGTAAATCTTCTGCCTGTTTGTTCTTGGTTATTTATAATTTAGCTTATGATATCTTTAGGTTATGATTTTGATTTACATTTGCACTATTTTTGTTAGATTGCTTGTTTTTTTGTTTCAGCGGTCTCTCATATAACCTCAATTGTGTTGGAAGAGACCTAAAGCAACAAACAAAAAAAAAATAAAATAAAATACAATGTGTAATAGATTAAGTCAACCATGTAAGGCATCTATTGTGGAATATAAAACGTTAAAAATATGTGAGAGTATGAATTGAATTCGTACGTTGTTATGAATTTATCATTCAGAGAAGGATGCATAGGCACAGTAGCGAACAATAATTACAGTAAATTTTTGTCAAATTAACTTTAAATTCAAATAGTTCGAGATCTTTTTTCTTGTCCCCATTTTATAAGATTATTCATTTCATTGTCCACAGTTACAGGATCACGATCACCTGTCTCTGTTTTGTTTTTTTAATGATCATAAGCACTGGCGGTCGGTCAATAGAGCGAAGTTGTTTTGTGCCGCCCTATATTTTCCGTAGATTAGCATGTCAACCAAACAAAAAACTTCAATTTTAAAATTTTGATAAAATTAAAAATTTAGCTCATACTGCTTTTTGTTTTGAATTTATTATTTGATGACTCGTGCGTCGCTCCGCGAAGGTGGCGTCAAATCGACACGTTTCATCTTCCCCCCGATGCCTGCGCGGGGTGACAATGAGCGGAGGGTGTGGTGTGGTGGGGAAGTTTGTTTTTTTTGTACTTTGAAGAAAGTTAGTTACCACTCCCCAATCTCCCTCCACCCTCCCTCCCCAACTAACTATTGTCTTTCACTGCTAAAATAATTAGGCCAAGACGGCCAATCTAGCGATGCACGCCCTGAGGTCCTACTTGGGATAAATTAAAACCATATCAGTTTTATCACTGAAAGAAGAGGCTTTGCTTCACTAAGATATACGGAGGAAGAGAATGGCAATAAATATATATTTTATCATTGTTGGTTTTGCTTAAATATATATTAAATATCAAAAAGAACAGTAAACAAAGTCTGCACCGAGAAGAGCCCCATGGTACTATAAATAAAAATCCCTGACCCCACGGAGTCCTTCATCCCCGCACACTCCCTACTCAACTTGTATTGTGTGCATTGTCTAATAATAGTAATAGTATAATTATAAAGATGTCGCTGATTGTGTGTGAAGTTAACAAGTGCTTTGCGTTTGGAATTTAATGTGGATTTTTAAATTCAATTATTCTAAAGTTGTGTGTCATACCGTTAGTATTCAGAGAAAAGGTCTTATCGCTGTTGTCATTGTTTATGATACCTACCTGTTTTTATCTTTGGAAAGATTTCTTGAATCATTTTATTTTTAAAAGTTATTTCTGTAATTTGTAACCAATCATGAATCATGTTGATTTTCTAATTATTCCGACACTTATCCCCTCAGGAGAAAATAATGGTAAAAGATTTAGGTCCACACAAACCAGTGAATTTTAATTTAGTTTCTAACACACCGAGGAGACAGCGCTGATTTAATAATGATTATTTTAAAACTGTTGAATGGCTTACTGCCAGTGAAAGCCGTAAAACGCTTCATTGTTTTTATTGCTTGATTTTTTGGTGATGTATGCTGTAACGGACACCAGGAGGATTCAGTGATATTGCGCACATCTCTCAGGCACTGAAGAAACATTCTGAATCAAACAGCCATGTCACAGATACTGTTAAATATAAACTTTTCAACGTTGTAGATATAGGAAATCAGTTGGAAACAGGACATGCTGCGTCTGTGAGTCGTTATAATGAACAGGTGAAAGTTAACAGACAAGTTTTGTCCAAGATAATTGATGCTCTTTTGTGAGTACGTCTCGTTAATATTCTAACACACACACACACACACACATATACATACACGCACATATGCAAACATATGCACACATAAAGACAAACAATTGCAATACCCCCCTCCACACACACATACACACACACACACACACACTCATACAAAGTAGGTCAAATTTAGTTAAATTAACTAGACCAATAAAATTTGATTCTGTATTTCGGATTTGTGCCGCCTTAAATACAATGTGACCAACCGCCCCTGATCATAAGATTGGAGGGAATAATTGGACAAGAATTTGATAATCCGCTATTAATTCATAAAAAGGAAAATGGAATTCTTGTTATACTAATCATTTGGTAATGCAATGTTCATGTATATTTATTATTCAACTTGTTGCTTATGAGATGTTTAAGATTTTTTAAAATTTTTTATTGTATTTTGCTACCTACTTTTTGTAAATAAAGTTGTTAGAAAATTATCTAAGATTGTCCAATTACTCATTTGTCTACTTGTTTAATTGTTCTTAGGTCTAAAAACAATGCATTATTATATGGCAACTAAATAATCGTAACCATTGTTATGCACCTTGATGATAATCTCTTGCTTGGTGGGATTCCTGACCTTCCATAGTGGGCAGGGAGGCACTGTCTTCTATCCCCCTATATATTTTCCAACATGCTTTCTGCCTTTGTCTTGGAATGAGATTACTTGGTTTTGTCCTGGCCGTGGCCGGATATCCTGGCTGGGAGGAAACAGTCAAATGTATAGTTAGGGTTTTGGATATGATATTTTTTTCCTTGTAAATCATCTCTCTGTTACGCACTGTATTATGTTTTGTATACATATGAGATATGATTTGTAAACATTTGAGTGTATTCCTCTTCTTAGTAGAGACCTGTGCTTGTGTCTGGGTGAGACTTTAAGGTGATCTCATACTTTGATAGTGTGCTCTTGGAATCTACATCTGTTTCCTATTTGAACCAATTCCCCTTTGTCTTCCCTTTTCTTAGGTGCTTTAATTGAAATTCTAGAACTTTTTACTATCCCATTTTCTTCCTTTTTACTGGCGCTGATATGACCTTAATGTGTTGCAAGCTCCTTAAAACCATTAAAAACAAAGTTCTTAGCTCTAAAAACAATGCATTATATGGCAACTGAATAATCATAACCATTGTTATGCACCTTGATGATAATCTCTTGCTTGGTGGGATTCCTGACCTCCCATAGAGGCAGGGAGGCCCACACTGTCTTCTATCCCTCTATACATTTTCCAACATGCTTTCTGTCTTTGTCTTGGAATGAGATTACTTGGTTTTGTCCTGGCCGTGGCCGGGTATCCTGGCTGGGAGGGAAGCAGTCAAATGTATTGCTAGAGTAATAGGAGATGATATATTTTTGTCGTGTAAATCATCTCTCTGTTATGCACTGTTATTTTTTTGTTTTATTTACATATATATCATGGTTTCTGAGTGGGGTTCCGGACCTCCCACAGTGGGCAGGGAGGTACTTCCTGTGTCTTCTATCCCCCTACATATGTTTTTCAACATGCTTTCTGTCTTTGTCTTGGAAAGAGATTACTTGGTTTTGTCCTGGCCCTGGCCGGAAACCTTTGCCGGGAGGAAACAGTCAAATGTATAGTTAGGGTTTTGGAAGATATATTTTGTCTTGTAAACCATCTCTCTGATGTGCACTATAATTTTTGTTTCACACACACACACACACATATATATATATATATTTTATATAAACATTTGGGTTTGAGTGTGTTCCTTTTAGTGGGGACCTGGGCTTGTGTCAAGATGAGGCATATTAGATGATCTCAGACTACATGAAGCTGATTGTGTGCTCTTGGAATCTACATCTGTTTCCTATTTAAACTCATTCCCTTTTGTCTTCCTTTTTCTGGATATTTTAATTGTAATTACAGAACTTTTTGCTCTCCCATTTTCTTCCTTTTTACTGGCGCTGATATGACATAAATGTGTTGCAAGCTCCATAAAACCCTTAAAAACAAACATTAAAACGTATTATGGTTAGAAAACATTTGAGTGTGTTCCTCTTAGAGGGGACCTGTGCTTATTTCAGGATGAGACATTTAGTGATCTCAAACTAAGAGGTACACTGATTGTGTGCTCTTGGAATCTACACCTGTTCCTTAATTCCCCTTTGTCTTAGGTGTTTTTCAAGCATTTTTCCCTTTTTACTGGCACTGATATGACCTAAATGTTGTAAGCGCCATAAAACCCTTAAAAACAAACAACAAAAAAAAAAAACAATGACCCTAAATGTCTTTAAAAAGAAGTACAGGAAAGGCACCCTAAATGTGCTTAGAAGAGAGTTCTGTCCAACAGCACTGGGACTTTCATTGAGATGATCTGTTTGAAGGTGCAAACTTTTACACAAGATCACAAGAGCCAGATTTGAAGAACTATGCAGTGTTCCTTTCAACACTTTGCGAATACTTTGCCTCTTCGGGCAATTGGTTGATGAGCTTTGGACGGATCTCTCTCTTCATTCCTGGGTGGGGTCTTTTGACAGCCTATGGAGGGCAGGCGGTCCCTTGCTGTGTCTTCTATCCCCCTTTATCTATTTTCGGAGTTGCATAACAGAGAAATGATTTACAAGGAAAAAAATATCATCTTCCAAAATACTAACTATACCTTTGACTTTCCCTCCCCCCCAGCCAGGGCCAGGACAAAAGCAATAATCTCATTTCAAGACAAAGACAGAAAGCATGTTCGAAAACATATAGTGGGATAGAGACGGCACAGAAAGTGCCTCCCTGCCCATTTTGGGATGTCAGAGTCAGAAAACCCCTCCCAGGAACCTAAAAGCCCCATCTACAAATCATCATAGGATCCCGCCAAAAAGTGAACTCTCAAATTACATATCAATATGTAAAATATACATGTAAAGTGTTGATTTAAGAGAAAAAAAAGATAAATCAGACCAACTATCTCCATATCAGCAAAGGACACCCGGCAGGGCCCAGGTGAAACCAAATAGTCTCAATCTAGTTAGACATAAAGGAACATGGAAAGGGCAATAAATGGTATTCGGGATAGAAGAGGAAACTATGAAGAATCCACCAGGCCAGGGTCAACAATGTTCTCTCGCCCTAAACCAGTTAAAACAAATAAAAATAGTCAAATGGAATGGAAGCTAAGCTTAAATTTAATTAATGAAGACAAATGATGTGTATGTTTTGGGTTTCCCGTTTATAATCAAAACACGAGAAATGAAACACTAAAGATGACTGCGGGTTGAGAAGATGGCATTGTTAAGGCTGCCATTACATTTGACTGTTATTTATTTCTTTGAGCATTAAGCTGCAATGTTTGCATTAACTCACTCAAACCTAACAATGACTATCTCAGTATTTCGCCCAGGTTACTTTAAACCCATCAATATAAAATACACATTTTTCTGAGACTAATTCATGATGAAAGCCAGTGGCTCTGATTGATTCGAAGTGGAATTCCAACAGAAGCTGTTAACATCATTGGTAACAAAGGTAGAGAAAAAAAAAATATTGCTACAAGTGTTTTTTTGGAGGACTGCATTGCATTACTGATATATTTTGAACATCAGTGCTTTAAAAAAAAAAACTGACAATAACAAAACCAAGTGGTATGTGAATCAAACTTTAATAAAAGATGATATCCTGACATTAGACACAGACATGACAAAAACATTGTAGTACAGGACACCTTACACAAATCAACCATGGCCGACTTAATGTTGTTTTTTTCTCTGGCTAGTCCTAAAACTTTTTTTCACAAAGATAAAATTTTGTACATGAAGCACCATGCTCTCAGTTTAAAAATGATAAAAGTTATTCTTTATGATTGAAGAATTCGAAAATCATAGTCATCATTAGGACTAGCTGGAGAAAAAAAAACAACATTAAAAGTTGTCCTCCTTATATGATGAAAAGTCACTATAAATGGGCGAAATGTGCAGCATTGACTGGTGTAACTAATCTTATGAAGGGTAGTGATTATAATGAAAATAGATTTCTTGTCAAGCCTTGTTCCATTATGTTTACACCGACTACACGGCTTGGTTGTTTATTGGGGCCACACTGCATTTTGTGAATGATTTATGTGAACGTTAGATTTGATGTTGTTGAATAATCTGCTAGTAGTTGTGTGGTGTATGACAATTGATGTTGTTGAATAATCTGCTAATAGTTGTGTGGTGTATGACAATTGATGTTGTTGAATAATCTGCTAATAGTTGTGTGGTGTATGACAAACAGGAAGCACAGTGGTGTATCTCAAGTATCTGTTGTGGTACACTGCAGAGACCACTAGTCTGCAGCAGTCCTCTTGAGAGGTGCATGGATAAATAAATCATTACTATTTTTGTATTACCAGTTTAGATGAAACTAAATCATTTCCTTTTCTAGGCGACTTATACTATGTGAAACTTCTTTTTCTGTATTCACCCAGATCAAATAATCATGAAGCAAACAACAAAAAAAACAAACGACTTTGGGAAAAAAAAGGGGAAGACGACATCAGCTTCTTCTTGCTCGCCAAAATCGATCAATAAAAAGTACATCCTCATCACCTAGTCTACCTTCTCCACAACCTAATTCGTCAGCGTCGCCATCCCCCCATCAACCTGAAATTCCATCACAATCACCACCACCCGGTCCATCTTCTCCACAACCTAATTCGTCAGCGTCGCCATCCCCCCATCAACCTGAAATTCCATCACAATCACCACCACCTGGTCCATCTTCTCCACAACCTAATTCGTCATTGTCATCATTATCCCCTCAATCGGAAATTTTATTACAATCACCACCACCCGGTCCATCTTCTTTGCAATCTGATTCCCCGATGATGCCCGTTTCAACATAATGCGAACAAAATGTTGCATGTTCTGCGTCTAAGAGAAAACTGGCATACAACACTGAAATCCGCTTTGCCGAAGATGAAAGTCGACTGCCTTCTACCATTGTTGAACTCGAAACATTAGAACCTCTATTTTCTGGTCTTCTGTGTCCTGCATGCCGCAAACCTTCCCTTTCTCTCCAGAACAATAAGAACAAAAACAGTGGTCTTGCAATATCATTAGTGGTACAATGTAGTCATTGTGGCATTGAGCCATCCTCAACCATGACTTCTTCAAAGTGTGTTGGTGACAATTCTATATATGAAGTAAATAGGAGAGCAGTTGTCGCTGCATCTGCAACTGGTATAGGTTACTCTGGGCTCTGCAATTTTTCTGAAATGATGGACATTCCATTACTCCAACATAAGACATTTGCTACCCACACAAAAACTGTTTGTAACAAAACTAATATATTTTCCCGAGAAATTCTAGAGAAATCTGTCCAGAAAGTGAAAGAGGCCTATCCAGAACAGTCTACAGAAATCAAGGATATTAATGTGTCTTTGACGGAAGTTGGCATAAACGAGGCCACACATCTAAATCGGGATTAGGTCTTGTTATCGAAAGAAAAACTGGCCTTATAATAGACTTATTCTAACTTCTCATTGTTACAACTGGTAAAAAACTCAAAGAACAGAACGTGATGAAGTACGAGAAATGGCTTGCGGAACATAAAGAACAAGGTGAATGTGATGCCAACTAAGATGGTCCTAGTGGAGGCATGGAGAAAGAGGCTGCACCTAATAAAGAATAAGCTTCGCTACGTTTCAATTATAAGTGATGGTGAAGCTAAGACCATATCAGAACTCCATGATCTCGACCCGTGCCCCGGCACTAAGGTCCAGAAACATGAATGTGTCAATCATGTCGGCAAGCGACTTGGAACAGCCCTCCGCAATCTGGTCTCATCCAAGTCTAAATGTAACCCAAAAATAACTCTTGGGGGAAAAGGTTATGGGAAACTTCGTCCTGAAGTCATAACCACATTACAGAAGTACTATACCAAAGTTATTCGGAGTAATACCACCGTATTGGAAATGAAAACTGCAGTTGCTGCTATCATCGACCATGGTTCATCAACAGACGCAGACCCAAAACATCACAATTGCCCTAAAGGTAAAGACTCATGGTGCTTTTGGCAAAGGGCGAAAGCTATGGACATACCACGAGGAAGCCATGACAAAAATGTGGGGACTCCTCTGTGTAAGCTTGTTGCTGACATCCAGCCCGTATTCGATCGCATATTCAAAGAATGCAAATGAAAGTGCACACTCAGTCATCTGGGCTCGATGCCCAAAACACCAGTTCGTCAACAGAAGTCGACTCTTGATTGCTGTCTCTGTTGGGGTTGCAGAGTGCAACTTTGGTGCAACTGCCTCACACATGTTTTTAGAGAAACAAAGATTACCGATTGGTGGCGGTGGGGAGACGGTGCGTCGTGGTAAAAAGCATGACCAGACAAGAACAGTTAAGTCGGATGCAGCAGCTACAGAAAAAGCACGCAAACATCGCCAGATCAAAGCAGAGGCCAAGCAGAGGGAGGAGAAGAGACTTATTGAGGTCCATGGACAGTTTTATGCTACTGGCAATGGGGACTAGAGGTTGGGTTCAATTTTTAACATTTTTTCTTAGGGGGTTGGGTTATCAATTCTGACTGTGTTGTTGTCACAATTATCTTAGTTTATTTTACTTTTATTGAAAATAATGACAACGTCCTAAAGTTTCAGAATATATATGGTTTAGTGCTTAATATATGCGTCTGGCCTCAGATTTGGGAATTTGAATTCTTTTTTTGCGTTTTTCTCGAAACGTCATTTTTTACTAATTTTACCCAATATTTTGAGTAGAATTCTAAGAGTTGAAACCAGAACAGGCTGATATTTTAACACAATGTTAATTAAACGTGCCTGTTTGTATGCAAAGAGATTTTGTACTTATTTTATATGGTTTTTGAGTTTGTTGGATGTTTTATATGTCGTAGCGTTGAAAATCGGATAACCAAATATAGCCAAATAAGCCAACTTTGAGGCTTGATATTTCACAATTAAATTTAAATAATTGAATTCTGATTCTGTAAGGTGTTAGAAGACGACTACATGAGTTGTCATGTGGAATATTATGACTTTGACATGAATGGTTTGTGAGTTCTACCCAACACAAACCCCTTAAAAAATGTTGAGTCGGCATTTTAATTAGGTCACTACGAGCAAGAAAGGTATGAAAATTTATTTTTAAAGGTTTAGGGTAGTTTATATCAATCATTTTATCCCATAAATGCATACAAACATGCAAAAAAGCAAGAAAATTAACATTTGGTATATACCATAGCCCCCCCCCCCCCCTTAAAACTGTAGTTTTTATCCTTTTTCTTGAAATTCAGATTTCTCAGGATTCTATGTTTGTTGGCCATGGTAGATTTGTGTAAGGTGTCCTGTACTCCAATGTTTTTGTCATGACTGTGTCTATGTCCCTTTGCATGTGAAGCAGGCGCTCTGACAACTGGGTTATCAGGACCCCAGTTCCTCCATTATAACGAAAATAAATTAACTCCAAGTTTCATATTTGTGGCTATAAATTCAATTTCATCCTGAAATAATACCGTTTTGAGACGGCGGGTCACATATATGAGTGACAGAACATGTCATTTGTAAGACCATGTGATATATGATGGCCCAGTAGCTCGATCAGTGGAGTGCTATACTCACACATTATCTAGGTTTAAATTCGTGTTCAATTGATCGTTTTCAGGGTGTTCTGTGGTAATTGGAAAATCAGATCTAATACAGATCGGGTGAAAAATAAGTATTCAGCACTATACCAGAAAACTGTCAATAGGGTAACAAGCAACTGTTTCTTTCAGTTTTTAATTATGGGAATTGGTATTAATACTGGCTTTTGTGATTTTGAAGGACTATTTTTATTTTTGAGTTGGTAACACAAAGCATAATAAGTGGTGATTATTGCTTCAATTAAAACAGAATACAATCAGATAAGATAACATTAATGGTTTTGATTGTGTTCCTTGCTTCCATCCTTGTGGATGACATTTCCATGGCAATGCTTTCTGTTGTCATCGCTGAGAGGGAAAACAAGGGATGAGTTCACATCTCATCTCCATGGGAAGATACTTTCGAATCAAGTCATAGAGGTCCTCCTTTGTCTTAATTAGCCTTTGTCTGAAAATGAAAAGTTGAAGAACATTAAGCTACAGTGTCACCAATCCAAACACCTCCGTTCCCAGCATCCGGATAGTGGAATCCGACCCTAGAGTGTACAGATACATTTTTAAGAATCCATCTCCTGGCAACCTGCCTGGGTAATGGAGACCACCCAGATTATGGAGTTCGGGATTAGATAGATGTGACTGTATTTCAAACCTTACTTTTGATGATGCATATAAATAAATTTAATCTGAAAAATACAAAAAAAATTCCCCAAAAACAACATGGTGACAGCTTAAATCTCATTTGATCCATCATCTGCTTGGAAAATCATTTTGTTTTAAAAAAACAGAAAAAAACAAACAAAAAAAAAAAACAAAAAAAGGGAATAAAACAAAACTAAAAAAATATTTTAAAATTACTGAACATAACAAAAACAAAAAAAATCAAACACAAAACAGAACAACCTAGACAAAACCAACTGTTTAAAATTTAAAAAAAAAAAGAGAGAGAGAGAGAAAGAGAGGGAGAGAGAGAGAGAGAGAGAGAGAGAGAGAGAGAGAGAGAGAGAGAGAGAGAGAGAGAGAGAGAGAGAGAGAGAGAGAGAGAGAGAGAGACGATGAAAAGATAAATCTTAACACCATTTGCTAAAATAAAAAATATAAAAATAAAAAGGAAGAGGAAGAAAAATAATATAAGAGGTCGCCAAAAAATCTTTAAAAAAAAAAAAAAGGCACAACCCTACCTTTTCAACATCAAGACAAAATCTGCCTCTGAGATTCTCTTCCTTCCAGCATGTTGAGAATAGCAGTCTACCACATCCAGGGTTCTCTCCATGAATTGCTGAGTTCTGGAAATGATAAAATATTATAAAAGAAGAGGATGAGAATTGAAGTCAAAGATTACTCTCTTTTGTTTCAATGATTTCAATTTTTCATCTTCCAATCAAATCCTCTTAGACAATAAACAAAAAATAATAAATTTAATTACTTTCTTCTGGGAGAGAGAGAGAGAGAGAGAGAGAGAGAGAGAGAGAGAGAGAGAGAGAGAGAGAGAGAGAGAGAGAGAGAGTGAGAGAGGCAGTATGGTACGTGTGATGAAAGATCGCTTCTTTGCATTTTTTTCATGCAGCCATTAATCCGGATGAATTATTGTTTTTTTTTTTACGTTAACATATCAAGATACGTACTGTGCATGAAATCGAATTCGTTTTTTTTTTTTTTTGCATTCAACTTCAACAAAGATAAAGATAATTCTTAATGTTAACACCAAATGAGATAATATCTGTTTCATCGCAATTGTAACCGAAACATGCATTCAAAATTCATTCGTAAAAAGAGAAGATAAAACACTGTTTCTTTGTGTTGGACGACCTCTAAATATGTACACACTCCCCTGATATCGACACACCATCCCAATTAAGGGATATCTAGCTAGCTGTGCCGCGTGACGAAAGAAAATTTGTTGTGGTGAAAATAATGCATAAAATTGAAATAGTACTGACACTTGCATGTAAAAATATATTTTTTTAAAGAAAACGATGGCTACAAAATTTTTTTTAAATGAAAAAAATAAAATTAAATGTTCTTGTGACATATTTATTGTGTACAAAGAGGGAAGGGGGATTTCGATGTGTAACGTGAGATGCCATTGGTTGCTACCTTCCTTTGATTAGAGAACCCAGCAATATGTCTGGCATATTGTTATTGTTGTAATCGGATGCAGTAATTATCAATACGTTAGCAACTATCTGGTCAGATATATTAACTATTTTGCTCAGGTGTCGTAGAATTATTTCTCAACTTTAAAAACGGAAAATGGTTTATATAGATTTTAAAAAATTATTTGTATTTTAAAAAATGAAAAGAACACTGCCTGGTATCGGCTCAGTGCAGGTACTCATATCTTATTATCATAGTCGTTTACTGAAAGTTTAACCCATAGCCAACGTGCTAAAAATAGATGGTATCTATTTTCGACAAAATTTTGATGAAACAATGGAATTTTTGATAAAATCACTGCAATGTTTAATCAAACTAATAGGTCCACAAAAACCGTCTTCAGACCAATAATTGTAAACGCCATGCAAGGTTTGGTGGCGATTGGCTAGGTGGATCTGGAGCCTTAGTAGAACAAAAAATCGGACTTGCCAAATATATAATAAGATGAGTCAATAATCCATTTTTAAAAAAACATTTGATATCGACACAAATCACCCATGTGATTCCATCATCAAATCAAGATTATAGTCTTGACCAAATGAAAAGAAAAGGAGGGTCCCTGAGGAGGTGGCTTCTTGATCACTCAGACTCAGCCACTGAGCCCCTACTTGTGATACCAAAACATTAACTGTTTTGAATTAAAATTTAAAAAAAAAAAAAATGAAAGCATTGGCTCATTGGGTTTTTTTGGGTATATTTTCCACTTTATGTGCTCATAGTGCTTTACTAAAATTGCAAGCCAAACTTTAACATGTAGGTAAAAGTTTAAATTCATTTTTCTAGTGCTGATGGTTACAAAAAGTAATATTATAATATTTTAGAAGGAATATAATATTTTGATCGACTGCCTCTAAGCCCAGTTTGTACTGCATTAACACCTACCTTCAGAGCAATTGGGATGACAAATTACCATTGATATCCTAGCTAACTTCTGGAGAGTGAGAAACTGTGTATATTCCATTACACACCAACTCTCTCATTGCCAATACATTGATTGGGGGTGGGGGTGGGAAATGTAACTTTTTTTTTAAAAGGAGGAAATTCCTCCTTTGACTCCAAAATCACAGATTTCTGAGGATCCGATGAAAACCATCGGCCCTGCTTTTCAGCATCTCTGCTCCATCCTGATAAAATACCAAAATGTGACGATGGGTGACATTTAATCTAAAATAACCAAATTAATACTTACATTTTCTCTAATTCATCGAGTGCCTCCCTATCAATCTTCATGGAGGAGTACAACTCTGACATGAACTTTACTGTACTCCTGGGCAGAAATGAGGATGACTTTGCAGACTTCTTTTTTGTACCTGCAGACGCAGCTTTTGATTTCTTAGCCACCAGTTGCTTGTCTCTACATACGAATTTAATATAATGAAATTATAATTATTAATAGAAATAAAATTGTTTAAACCTTCCCTTATTAAAATATTTTCATTAAAATACAGAATTAAAAAAAAAAATGACAAAAAAAAAAAAACAAAAGAAGGGCTACCACAAAAAAAACCTAACTGGAAGATTCAAATAAGGACGACCTAAAGCTGGTCTCATCCACTTTCACATAAAAATACCCCCCTCCTCCCCCCCAACCGATCTACTTTATAAAAATATTCAAATCAACATCAACCTATAATATAGATTGGAAACAAATTTGAAATATTTCATTTTTTATATGAAATTGTTTCTTTCTTGTTAATCCAAGGGCATAAAATGTAAACATCATAAGACAGAAAGCCCTTATAACAAAAATCTTACTTAGTTTTAGGAAGTGCACCCATATTTTTGTCATGACTGCTCTTAGACTTGATTCCACTCAAAGGCTGGGGGAGTTTGTTCATGTCGATGACGGGGGTATTCATCGGACTGTAAATGCTGGGAAAGTAAAAATAAAATCAATAAAATCAAGGAAGTTGCTTGAGGCTGTAAACATTTCTTGAACGTTTTGCCTCAATCCAGATTCATCGAAACAATAAAATATGTTAAGACATCACATCCCTTATAAATATTAAAATAAATTTATTTTAAAAGAAGAGACATCACAAAAAAACTCCATTTCCCTTTAAAGAAAGGAATAAAAATTTTTTTTGCAAAGTTCAGAGGGAGTAAAAATCATGCATTAAGGTTCAAGTCTGTTGATTTGGTGGAAAGTACTTTGCGATAGACTAGCATCCTATCCAAAGGATAGCAAGCAATTGCTAGTGTCCGTTTCATACTATAGAAACTGGGATAAACCCCGGCTCCATGGGCCGAATGGCTCTGAAGGAAGTTTCAATTTGGATAATATTTGAGAAACCTGATAAAATTCAGGATTTCCGTAATCCCAGAAATTTCTGGCAAGGTAGCTTCTGTGTGAAATTAATTAATCATAATTGGATTCAATTTTTTTTCTTCTCCTTTATCTTACATTAGAGCTCACCAATATCACAAAGATAGTCGTAAAACTAAAGTAATGCGACACTCTTAGTGTTCTTTTGATGAAAGGTCTCAAGTTTTGAGAGTTTTTGGCAAGATGAGGGCAATTTAAATTGATTGATATTTAAAGGACGAGTTTTCTGGCCATATTTTTAAATACAAATCTTTCCAGAGTATGGCAGTTAACTGGCTAAAGAAACCATTCATTCTCTTAAACAAAAGCATTTTAATTTCCACCCAAAATGCACCATTTTTAATTTGATTTCCAGTTTTCATCATCTGGTCCATCCTGAGATAATATAAGCTACGGGTCACATGAACAAAGCAATAGCAAAGATTGTGAGGCTTTTCTTAATGGTTCAATACTCACTCTTCCTCTTCTCCTTCCTCTTCCTCATCTCCGTCATCATCAGCCAACTGGTCATCACAAGTATCCTGATATTCCTCGAGAATGAAAACAAAGAAATGAAAATAAAAAATGAATCACCCAAACAAGTTAGGAACAGTTATAATTCTTCAGCATTGCAAAGAGTAAATTTTTAAAAATCTCATTGAACAGAAGACCGAAATTTTCTATTTAAAAAAATAAAAATCAGTCCCACAAGAAAAAAAAAATTGTCAACCAGTCGTTTCCATTATACAGTTGCCTACTGATTCTATGAAGGATATATAGATTATCCATCCTGAAGTCGACAGCAATCACCCATGTGACCCAAAAGGGAGTTAACAATAATTTTGCCCAAAGACAAAAAAATAAATTGCCATAAAGTGAACTCGAACTGAGACCTCTCAGGTTAATGAGTAATGTCAAATCACTCAGATACTTTACCCCCGAAAAAAGTATCTAAATATCTATAAAACCCTCCCAAAAATCTTCAAAATTCTTTCTTAAAAAAACAAATAAAATTAAAACCCACATAAAACTATACCTCCAAACCCCCTTCTTCATTCACTCCTACCTCCTCTAAATCATTTAATTACCTTATTCTTTGATGTGGATGCCACCTGTAATCTAGACTTTTCAAGTGCATTTTCTCTATGAGATGTGACAGGGTCTTCATTATCTGAAAAACAATAATTAAAAATCCAAATTTGATAAAGAAAAAAAAAAATCAGTATCAACAATTTCTTTGAAATGGGTTTTATTCAAGCAGTATGGCCTAATTTGATCACATATTCATTAATTTACAAAATAACACTAGTTTAATCGATTTTCGTCTAAAACATTGGTTTGAAAAGTCTGAAACTTGCCAATTTCAACTCCACATTAAAATCTCCATAGGTCTGTCCAAAGGCCTTATGGCTCTAAAGTACAACATTCAAATTACATTCATTACATACAAATAGCATTGATATGTGCGGCTATGTGGTCTTGTGGTATGACACGCGCTTTCGGATGGTAAGGTCCTGGGTTCCAGTCTCACTACATGCATAGTTGAGTCTTTGGAAAAGACTCTTTACTCACATTCTCTCACCGTACTCAGGTGTAAACTAAGTACCTGGTCGTCAACAGCATTGTCTCTGTCTGAAAAAATTGTAATATCGCCTAACAGGCGTTATGTCTTGTTCTACAATTACCTGTTGCTGTTAGTCAGGGACCCTTTGTAAAGTGCTTGAACACGTTTAGTGGATATTGCGCTATATAAATTCTCTAGTTTATCTAATCATAATTGAATAATTTGAATTAGTGATACCCACCTCCATCTGGTGTTGCATTGTGGTGAATCAGGTGTAAAAATTTGGGTTATAAGTCAAAAGGATCAGAATTGTAAAAATTTAAGAATTTAGCAATTTTAAGCACCCGATTCATTGTCCTCATACATACACACACAAAAGATAGATATACTTATTAATCATTTGTCCATAGACATATGTATCAATGTTTACATAAAATCCTATATCTTGTGAGTGAATAAACAAATTATTACAGACTAGTTTATAAGCAACTCTTTCTTATCTTTTACCATCCAGAATTTTAAATGTTTTTTTTTTTCATCTGTCAGATTGATTGTCATGTTTCCACTGTGACTCTCTCTCTTCTCTCTGATTCTCTTGTGTTACTGTTACACAAGATAACATCATTTACAGATCAATCATTTAGTAATTTCAGCGTTACATGTGATAAGCTATAAAATGGCAAAGGAGGTACACGATTTCATCTGGTTTTCAGTGTATCTCAAACCAAATTTTATGAAAAAATAGACATCAAAAAATACAAGAACCCCCCCTTGTTAATTCTTACGCTGTTGTAAATCTGAAATTAATAGGCTAAACTTTATTCCCCCCCCCCCCCCGCCATTTAAATATTTCAGTGTTAATCCCTCCCTACCCCTTGGTGTCTTTGCCTGATTGCCCTATCCTGCTAGCAACATGTTGTTACATGAGCATTGACTTATTAGGCAATCACCACCGTGGTGCACTATGGAGAAAAAAATTTCCTTTTAACTCACCCGAGCTTACATCCTCTGGTCCATCCTCACTGTACGGTTTAATCGGAGACAAATCACCAATGGCAATAGATTTGATGTGGAGAGAATCTGTATCTTTTGACGCCAAATCACTGGCCAATGAAGCATGCATTTTGGTAGAGCTAAAAATAGACCTTGATCGCTTGAATGGGGTGGAGGAGGATGGGTTTGTCTCATCCCAAATATCATTAAGACTGTTGGTTTTACGTCTCTTGGAATGCGATTGTGGGAGATCCCTTTGCAACTCCATGTTAATGTTAGAGATCTGATCATCTAAGTCAGGATTTGGATCACCAGCAGCTGCTCTTTTAACACTAGGAGTTTTCTTTGATTCGAAACTATCTAATTTTGAAGTGTTGGGATTTTTCAGATTCAATATTTGTCTTGATTTCGAATCATTCATCCCAGATTCACTCACACTTTTCCTTGGGGACTGGGATTGAAGAGGACTTGACAACGACTTATTTTGAATTTTGGATGGTGACCTTGGACTCCTCCTTAAAAACTGAGTTTTTATAGGTGTGTTGGGTTCAGAGACTTTAATTTTGGACTGATTTTTATTCGAATTTGAAAGGGAAAAAGTCTCATTTCTTTGAGACATCTTCTTTCCTGGAGTCATTTTCTCCCGAGTGGCCTTTTTTTCTTTTCCAGTATCGGACGTGTCACTTAAATATGACAAGGACTCCCCAACTGCTTCAACCTCTTTATTCATTTCCTGTACAGTTTTATCAATAACCTCCATTGCTTTGGAAATAGGTGATCCTCTGTTTGACCGAAAACTATTCATAACTGCTGATAATCCTGAAGTATTTCGAGAAGACTGACCCTTGACAGGACTCTGTGATTCAGAACTTTTCCTCATGGAGTTCTTGGCACTCCTCAAAGTTTGACTTTTACTGGCAGACATTGGTGTTATTGAATTGCTTTCATGAACAAAAGTGCTGTTTATTGATTTTTTAGACTTTGATGCTGACAGAGAAAGAAAGAGAGAAACATCCTCCTCATTGTCCTTATACCCCAAACTGTCTGGAGAGGATTGATTGTTTTTGGAATTTGATACAGGGGAATGCAGTCGCTGTTTGTGACCTTTCATTTGAGAATTATCCATGTTTTTCCTTGAAGAACTGAGATCTCTTTTACCAGGAGTATTATTTTTTTGTGGGGATGATTTTCTTAAGGATTTTATTCTCCAATTTAATCCGGAAGAAGATAGAGGATCATTAAAAGAATCGTTTTCATCTGTACTTGATTCTCTCAGTTCATAGATTTCTTTAGCCTTCTCCCTTAAAAGACTTTTATTTATCTGTTCCAATGTGCGCATTGGGCTTTTTGATTGTGAGGGTAACTTAAAATTTTGTTGTGCAATTATAGGACTTGTAGGCTCATTTTCTATTCCCTCATCCAGACTTCTATCGGCCTCTTGAAACACTTGTCCATTTGCATTTTCAGCATCAGCAACTATTCAATATAAATGAGTGAGAAAAGAAAAAAGAGAGAGACATGGATTACAACAATTATGATTCCTGGAAAGAGTAGGCCCTGAAAACGAAAGCTTCAAACAAAGACAATGAATATCTGTCCTAACGCAAACTTAGTAATATAATCAGGCCTGTAAATGGTTGGTGAAAAAACTGTCGGAACTGTTTGAACAAGCGAAAATAGACACAACAGGACAAAAATATGGATTAATCAATAAACACAACACAGATATTATATGTCAATTGACTAGTCAAATCCTGTCACTTTCCCCAACTCATTTATAATACAAAATATAAGCAGGTCCTTATTTTATGGTACCAAAAAAATATAATCCCAATTATTTGAGAGAGTACATACATTTCTGGGCCCAGGTCTGAGTTAGTTGTAAAATGAAAGGAAGAGAAAATTTCTACATTTTTGAAGGATGTGTATCTAGTGCTCTGACACGAGAAGCTGCTTTATCTTTGCTCCTGTTTATTTGTGTAATTTTTAAAGCTGATTCTTTCGTTTATTTGGATTAATTCTTATATTAAAAAAAAAAAAAAAGAAGAAGAAGAAGAAGAAGAAGAATAGAATGAGGGAAATGAAACGTTATCTTATAATCAGTGCTGATGGTGACAAAAAGTAAAACAGGAGGAAAATTTTGAACAATTGCCTTTAGGTCCCATTTTTATTCTATCAGCCCCCACTTTTAGAGCATTTGAGATGATAAACTATCATTGATACTCTAGCTAACTACTGGAAAATAGGAAACTGCACCTATTTTTGTTCCACCGCACACTGTCACTGTCAGTACATTTGATTTTTTTTAAAAGGAGGAAATTCCTCCTCTCTGCAGATCCTAAGAAATCTATCAACACTGTATAATGTAAGATATTTTACAGATTCATGATATGGGACTAATCACCTCAATATAGTATTATGTTCGGGTGTACTAGATGTCGGGAAATGACTTGAAATTTTAAAGGGATCAAAAAAATTGATTTTATTTCTCATCAATAAAACAAAACAAATTAAACTCAAATATTGTAGGCTATTAAATCAATTGTCTAAATTAACATGACAAAATAACGTTTGGAGGCAGTGGGTCACATATGGGAGTAAATAAAAAACTTTCAGGAGACATGAAAAATTATGGGAATATAAATGGGATTTCTGGTATGTTTTACAATAAAAAAGACCTCCCACAAACAAATCAAATTCTATTGACTAACTTTTGAGTTGACATTTATGAGATTTCTCTCAGAATTTACAGGAAAATCACGATGAAATGTTTGCTACTGTAATACCTGGAGGGTCATTTTCAACCAAGTCTTTCAACACTTTTCTCCTAAGAGTATTCTAGTTTTATAGCCCCTCTCTGAAGAAATTTGCATCGAGGGATTTCAGCCATACTTTATAGATGAGTTTTTCTTCATTATCAAATCATTTCAGTGGTCCAAAGAAGTGAAAATCAGAAGGCCAGGTCAGAATTGTGTTGAGTATAATACCTGCCAACCACATGCTCCTTTCAAATTTTTAGTTTTAGCCTCCCATTGTCGAATTAATTCAACAACCTGTTTGACAGTGTCCCCCGATGTCACTGAAGAACCTCCTATATCAGAACGTCCCATTTTAAACGACAGATCCTTGAATGACGGAGGACACCCTCAGCATAAACAGTTTTGAGCTCATTGTGAATCGTCAACAGATTTAGCATCAAAAATCAAAAATTGATCACAGCTCTTATTTCCTCCTTTGACCAAATTTCAAAGTAGGTAGCCATATTTGAAATTATGTTTACAATAAAGAAGTGTGCAGCATTGCACTAAAAGGGGGATGACCAAAAAAGTGAAGACCCCCCCCCCCCTGCCAAAAAAACCCCCAAAAACTATGCTTTTCACAGAGTTGAAAAATTCAGAATGGTTGCTGAGTTATGGCAGTTATCCTATCAATTCAGAAAGAACTCTTGTTCTTAGTAAATTCTTTGTTGAAAGCTCATGAATAAATTTAATAGATAATCTCAATAATACATCAAAAGTCACTAATGCTATGTTAAAACAAACCTACCCTGATTTCCAAGAGTACTTTTAGGAACAACATTTGTCGGTGGGTCAGGAATACGGAAAGATCTGTGTTGCTTTGGTCTTTTAAATGCCTTCGAAGGGGAATCTCCATCAATATTGTGACTGCAGTTAGAAAAGAGTATTGAAGGTCAGAGAGATTGTCATTCATCAAAATGCAATGATGATGCCTGAGGGCCAAGTTAATTTTTTAAAAATATATTAAAAAACCTAAATAGATTAAAGTCAATGTCAGCTCAATCATTTGACAAAGTATAAACTTTTGTGATTTTCATTTATTGTTACAACAGCTATTCTCCAAATTGCTGTGTTGCCAGGAAATTGTGACTAGAGAGACCAACAACATATTTTAAGTTACATAAAAATGCTTTGAAATTAAGTCTCAACAGTAGACATTCAAGAGGCCAATGGAGCTGGAGATCATACTGATTTCTTTAGAATTAAATGGACAGTTACAATTGCTCCCCAACCCTTGGTCAGGATGATAGTCCAACACAAGGTACTCTTTGCCAGATTTAATTGACTGCATCCAGGATAGATCGCAGTTGGTTGCTTGGAAGGTGAGTTACCCTGACACATTGAGTCTCCTAGCACTGGAATATTTTTTTTACCTGTACTGGGCTGGAGATGCAGAAAACATGGGAGACAAAGAGACCTTCTGACCCCACTCTAAAGGTGCCTGATGTAATATCGACTTGGTGCTTGATCTGGATGACCTGGCTGATGCCACCCTTCGGTCCAATGGAGTCTTAGCAGAATCTAAAAAAAATGTAGAGCAAAGCATATCATGGCATCAAGTCCAAAAATTAGAGCTAATCTATTTCATCCTATGGTCGGAAGGGAAATGGAAACTAATCACGGGTGTAAAAATAGCCATTCCTGCCCTAAAAATATGTAAAAAATACAAGCAATTAAAATCAGTACACACTAATACTACCAATGTATTGGAGGTAGGATATTATGCCCATGCCCCCCCCCCCCCTTACAACATAATATCATAATTAATAATATCTGACATCATCTTCATAGTCCCTGAAGACTCTAACTAGACACAGATAGCGTGTATAGATTGACCATAGAGGATTATAACTGGATAGACCATAACTAACAATCTGATTTCAAATTGTAATACTTGCATATCATCAATGCGGAACCAAACCAGTGACACCCAAGCCAAAGTAAATTAAAACGTATTCAGATTCTTTAATCTCATTTCTTTTCGAATTTCCATTTTGCGTTTTACATCTCATTTACTCTTCTTTCCTTATTCTTTATCAGAAAATGAAAGAAGTAACATTCAATGGTCCATGGGATTGAAGAATCCCTCGTCAATTTCAAATGCCCCAGTAAATAAACAGCAGATGAATATGCAAGCACACACACACACACTCACAAACATTATCACAAACCACAAAAGAAAAATATGGGAAGTTACTAATCCGGAACATTACGTGTTATTAATTTCGTACCCTGAAAATTCGGGACAACCTAGAAGTGGCACCATGAAAATTGGATAGATTGGATAGATACCCAGTTCTGCACAGGTTCATATATAAAGTTCAAAAATGCTCTGTGAGAAAATTATCTATACATTTCATTTAATTTCTTTTTATTTTATTTGCAAATAAAAGGGATTTGTTTTCAACCTGGATGTTATATATATATATATATATACAATAGGCAAATTTACTTCAAAAATTAATTTATAAATGTTGACGAACCGCTCCCAAGCAGCAAATGTTGAAGATTGGTCTTTGGGGTGATGAGACTCCCTGGAGAAGGAAGACTAGTGCTGGCCCGAAGAAGATATTTCTTCTCTCGAGTCCTGGCATTCTTGTCAGGAGTTTTTGCAAAAGAGTGTGACTTTCGTATTCTTTTTGATGATAAACTAAGCCGAGGATCTGTCTCAACATTCGACAGAAATTGCTGGATCTGATTTAAAAATTTTTTTTTTTTTAAAAGAAAAGAAAAATACAAAAATTGACACCAATGTTGGTTATACACATGATAGCAAACAGGATTTTAAATTCTTATAAATAATTTAGATCAATACATGACTTATAAAAAGTTTTAAAAAAACAATGCAACGTTATGAGTGCAAGTTGAATTCAAGTGGAACACAGCAATTAGAAAATGTTATGGTCATATGACAGTCTTTGATGAATTCATAAAGTTCAAGGACAATGACTTTTTTTGACAACTAAATGATAATCAGCACAGCAAACTCAAACGACACTTTAATAGCTTTTCCCACTTTAGCTAATATATGGACTGCTAATTAAAATGCCTTTTCAAACCCTTACTGATTTCTAGTTAAGAAAAAACAAACATTATCATCATCCATACACTGTAAATGTGTTTTCAATTTCGGAAAAGAGAAGAGAATTGAATGAGAACAGCATTGGTCACAAAGAGCCAAAAAAGGTTTTTATAGACTCACATAAGTTCTAGGGGTCTCAGGTTCCTCATCATCTGTGAACACTATAGGCTCCATTCTAACGTTCTGTAAATGAAGAGGAAAGGCTGATGAATGATAGATTTTAGATATAAAAGAGACGCTTTTCTAACAAATAAAAATTTCACAAAATTAGAAAACATTTTGATAAAATTACATCAAATTCATTGAGTAAAAAATTCTTCTAAAAATTAATATAATGAAGGACAAAAGTAATACATCCAAAACTGAAACAGTCTCTACTCTAAAGTTATATTTCAATAACCAACCCCCCCCCTCCTCCCCCCCCCCCAAAAAAATGTTTTTCTAGTTATCAGCGGCACAGTTTGTGAGCTGGAATTTAATATCAATAGAAGTTGTGGTAGTGGTGATGTGGAGATGGAGGTTGTAGATGGTAGTGGTGATATGGTGGTGTTGGTGATTGTTTTAGTGGTAGTAGTGATGATGATAGTGTAGTAAAGGTAGAGATGACGATGTGGTTGTGGTGATTGTAGTACGTTGGTAATGATGATGATATTATGATGATGATGGTGGTGGTGGTAGTAGTAGTAGTGATGTTGTGAAGATCGTGGTTGTGGTAGTAGTCTGCAGTGATGATGATGTTGTGGTAGTGATTGTAGAAGTAGTGGTAATAAGGTTGATATGGTGGTGATTGTAGTGGGTACGGTAGTAATGATTGTGTAGTGGTCGTAGTTGTATTAGCAGTGGTACTGAAGATGATGTGGTGGTGGTTGTTGTAGTAGTGGTAGTGATGATGATTATGTGGTGGTTATAGTAGTGGTTAGAGTGCTGATGAGGTGGTGGTGGTTGTAGTACTAGTTGCAGTAATGATGATGTAGTGGCAGCAGTTGTTGCTGTAATAGTGAAAGTGATGATGCTGTATTAGTGGTTGTCGTGTTGGTGGTGATGGGTGTGTTTGGTTGTTGTAGTATTGGTAGTGATGATGATGTAGTGGTTGTGGTTGTGTTTATGATGGTAGTGATGATGGTAGTTGCAGTTGTGGTAGTGATGTGTGGATGGTGGTTGTAGTATTGGTATGTGAATGTGTGATGAAAATGATATGGTGGTATTTGCAGTAGTCGTAGTGGTGGTGGTGGTTGTAATAGTAGTGTTAATGCTAGTGATGATGATGTTGTAGTATGATTGTAGTCAGTAATAGTGGTATCAATGATGATGATGTAGTGGTCATCATTGCCTTTTTCACCCTGGGTTAGGGTATAGGCCACAGACAAACAGTTTCCATCCTTCTCTATCCTGAGCTAACTTTTTAAACTCATTCCATGTCTTATCACTTCTCTGTATTTCAGCTTCTTTAATTCTTCTCCACGTTCCCCGTGGCCTTCCCTTGATCTTCTGCCCTGAGGGTTCCAGTCCAATACTTTCTTTGTTATAGTGGAGTCATTCTTTCTAAGGTTGTGTCCAATCCACCTCCATCGCCTTCTTCCAATTTCCTCTCCCACTGGTTTCTACTGTGTTCTTTTCCATACTTCATTTTTTATTCTATTCATCCAATTTATTCTGAGTAGCTTACGCATGCATCGGTATCCTCCATACATGCCTACGATGCATTCCAAGTTTTACATCCATACAGTACGACAGACTTCAAGTTTGAGTTGAAAAGTCTTCGCTTTAGTAGTCGAAGGGAGATATCTTTAGACTTTAGTGAATTAGTGTGTCTAGGGATAATGACAGCCTTGCCACAATCGTAGCAAATTGAAAACGAAATGAATCTATATATGTTGTGTATATCGCACGGGTGAAAGAAAAAAAGATAGAGTGTGTTTGTGTGTGTGAGAGAGAGAGAGTGTGAGAGAGAGAGAGAGAGAGAGAGAGAGAGAGAGAGAGAGAGAGAGAGAGAGAGAGAGAGAGAGAGAGAGAGAGAGATTAACTCCCGTATGCAGATTTCCAACATGATTCCCATATCTCAAGCCATCCAGTCTAAATTTTAAATGCACGACATGTATGTTCTCCCTCTTTACGTCCAGTACCACTAAAAGCAGTCACGATGATCAGGTGAGAATAATGAGAATGGGGGGGGGGGGGGGGGTTGCGCCGACACTACCTGAACCTGTCTACCTGTTGGGGTGAGTACCCTATAGCGAGAAGGGGCGGGGCTGCCTCTAAAAAGATGAAAAGTGCCTTTAATCATACATACTTATTGTCATTAAAACAAGGGAGGTTGTCTTGGTCTATTCAAGGGTTTGTTGTTTTGGTTGAGTGGTGCGGTGATTGTTTTTGTTTACATTTTTAGTCCGGATTACTTTCGGATTCGTTCGGATTTCCCACCTACACAGTATTGCCAGGTGCCTTTGACAAAATTCCGCCAACTTTATGCCAGAAATCCTCCAACTTTATACTACTCCAACTGCGACATTTGCCCAAAATCCGCCAAAAAATGCCCCATTTGATTTAAAACACTTATAATCATTAACATTGTATTGCCTCAGAATAAAAATTATGTTAGTAAACGTGACTCACCTAAAAACAACTGTTTCCTTTTTAACGCAAACAAATGCTACACCCTCAGCACAGCTAAAAAGTACAATGAGACCATCACCGTCCTGAAACAAGTCGACGATAACCCATACCTTGGCATCACCTTCTCAAAGGACTTGAAATGGGGGAAACACATTAACAAAATAACCCAAAAGGCAAGCTCCACCCTCGCCTTTCTCCGCCGAAATCTTAGCCACGCCCCAACGTCATGCAAACAAAACGCCTACCTCGCACTTATGAGATCACAATTGGAATACGGAGCAGTTGCTTGGGACCCCTACCTGAAAGAGGATATTCAAAAACTTGAGAGAGTCCAGAGACAAGGCGCCCGGTTCATAACTGGGAACTATAAGAGCAGAACCCCAGGATGCATGACAAAAATGTTAGAAGAAAGAAACCTCATCAGCCTTCAACAAAGAAGAAAAGAAACCCGTCTGTCATTCGTGTTCAAGATTGTAACAGATCAAATACCATCAATAAAGGCTCCTTTTTCACGCCACGACCAAACAAAAGAAAAATCCGAGCACTCACTTTTGCCAACCACATAACCGAAAACCCCATTGAGAGATATGCCACAAACAATTCGAACTGCTTCAAAATCCCACAGACAAGAACACAACACTACAGAAATTCTTTCTTCATTAGAACTATCTCGGAGTGGAATGGGCTGGATGAACTGGTCATCATGGCACCACACCTAAACGATTTCAAGGCCCATTGAGGACGCCGCTGAAATACAACCAGACCATTGGTTTCTTCAGCGCCAACCATACAGATACAGATACAGGTTACCATCGACAAAGACCTCCGATTCACAACACATTCTGACATTATACCAAAAAAAAAAAAAACAAAACAAAAAAAAAAAACAACGTGCCAAGCGCCTCTATATTCTAAGGAAACTACGATCGTTTGATGTCAGCACAAAGACGCTCAAACAAGTATACAACTTCCTGGTTTTAAGCGTCCTCACATACGGAATTTCAGTATGGTACGGAGCGTGCCGTATTAAACAAAGATGCAAACTCCAACGAATCATCAGGGAGGCGTCAAAAATTATCTATATCAAACTCGACAGCCTTGATTCCATTTACAACAACGCTGTGGCAAGCAAGACGAGAAGCATCTTACAGCAACGTCACCACCCTCTTTGTCCAAAGTTCGAACTGCTGAAATCAGGCGCGTGGTATCGGGAAGCTAAATGTCGTACCATCAGGCCTAAGAACACATTCATCCCAACAGCCATCAAAGAAATCAACAAAATGTTGAATAGAGATCAAATGACTGACTGAACAATGGTGACTGGAATTAGAAGGGATAGATAGATGGATAGACAGAGGGAGAGAGAGAGGGGGGGGGGAGAGAGAGAGAGGGAGAGAGAGAGAGAGAGAGGGAGAGGAAGAGAGAGAGAGAGAGAGAGAGAGAGAGAGAGAGAGAGAGAGAGAGAGGGAGAGATTATTATTATTATTATTATTATTATTATTATTATTATTATTATTATTATTATTATTATTATTATTATTATTTTATTATTATTGTCATCATTACTCTCAGTATTATCATCATCGTTATTACTACTATGTTTTATTACCCCCCCCCCCCTATTACAAGAGCTGTAACCTAACAATAATGGCCTATTTGGACAATAAAGATTATTATTATTATTATTATTATTCGGAGTTTCGATTTTATTGAGAGAATTAGACTGTCTGATATTGTTTTCACTTTCGGCTAATCTGAATTAGGTTTTGTAATATATTCAAAATTTTAGAAAAGATCGGTATAGACAGTAAAGACCTTCGACTTGTGAAAAACTCATATTGGAATCAAACAGCGTGTGTCAAACTGGATAATGAAACATCGGACTTCTTTAACATTGAGAAGGGAGTAAGACAAGGTTGCGTCTTATCACCGAACCTTTTTAACATATATAGTGAAATAATATTCAAAGAAATTGAAGATATGAAAGTCGTCGTCGTTGGAGGGCAGAATATAAATAGCATAAGATTACCAGACGATGGTACTCTGATGGCCTACTCTCCAGAACACGTGCAAATTTTTTAAAGATATATTGGTGTGCAAAAGTGAAGAGATGGGCCTGAAACTAAATATCAAGAAAATCGAATGCATGGTGGTCTCAAAGAATGACAACAACACGACCTTCCACTTGTCAAGCAAAGGAGAGACCATCAAACAAGTAAAGAAATTTAAATATTTAGGCACTATCATCACCCATGACGCACGTGACATAGAGGATATAAAACAAAGAATAGCAATAGTAAAAAAACGTGTTCCATAAAATGCGACCAGTTGTGTCAAACAACAACCTAAAGACCAGATTGAAAGTAGTAGAAACATGTGTTATAAGTACCCTTTTATACGGTTGTGAAACGTAGACGCTTGACAAAGAATGTACGAGGAGGTTAGAGGCAATTGAGATGTGGGTGTATAGAAGAATGTTGAGGGTATCATGGACAGACAGGTGTACGAACAAGGAAGTGTTGGAGAAGGTGAGAAAGGGAAGAATACTGATCGACACATCAGAAAGAGGCAGTTACGGTTTCGGGGACATGTGTGGAGAAGAGACGGAATAGAAAAGTTGGTAACATCTGGGATGATCGAAGGAAAGAGAGCAAGAGGAAGACAAATAATGACTTATCTAAATAACCTAAGAATGGCCAAATGTGACTTAAAAAGCAACACAGATTTCATGCGCACCGCAGAGGATCGTAATTCGTGGAGACAGCTGACCGGCAACGTGCTCAAGAGCACAAGCCACGATGGATGATGATGAATATAGGTCTAGACCAACAGTACACTCACAATATGTGCTCCTAAAAGTCTCTTTAAGGGGGGGGGGGATTAATAATTAGACTTGATTGCTGTACTTTTACTTTTTATAAAGGGTATACAAACCACGCAATCGTAAAAATCCGCCAATTTGGTGGAAAATTCGCCAATCTGGCAATACTTGTGTACCACCTATCGGTACTACCGAGATCTCGTTCATGGCATCGAGATGTGATGTAAAAAGGTCACATCCGAGTCGAGTTCGAAAGTGAAAGTAGATGTAAACATCAAAATATACTTCCGGTGTCAACAAACACATGTTGGGTGTCTGGATCTGGAGAATTTGTGCGACAACTTAAATCTTAATTTATAACATTTGTTTGCACAATAATTTAATCGTTAAGGATTGGATTTTGTAGAGAATTGATGTACCAGGTAAAGGTGGACTTTTTTCGTTGGTAGAGGCAGTGTCACAGTCAGTGGTTCACCCGCCTCATCATCATCACCACTGAACTCGTACTCATTTACTAAATGATTTAGGTACTTTGGTAAAAAAAAAATCACATTGGATTGAGCTCAATGAAACCTATATCATTTTATTTTAAAGTGCTTTTGAACACGATTCTAATGATACCAAAATTGTGAAAATCAGTTAAGGAGAAGAAAAGTTATGTTAGTTTAAAGGCTGAAAAAAGGTCTTCTACTAGGTACTTTGGTAAAAAATTCAAATTGGATTGAGCTCAATGAAACCTATATCATTTTAAAGTGCTTTTCAACACGATTCTAATGATACCAAAATTGTGAAAATCAGATAAGCAGAAAAAAAGTTATGTTAG